>NC_088604.1:51223046-51523046 GCF_036013475.1 Columba livia | reverse complement strand
ACAAGCAGTGGTAAATGCACGCTTCCCAGAAAGCGATCCCCGTTCTTCTACTGGTGTGGATGTATTGATGGGCTCGGGGCAGTTTATTGATCCTCAACTTCAAGCACAATGGCCTCCTCTAGTGCTTGAGTAAGTGAAGGCCATAGGGATCCAGGCTATAATTAGAACAGCAGAGCTGGCAGAACCAAAACAGAGATATACTGCTATCAAGCAGGGTCCTAAAGAGCTGTTTCTTTCCTTCGTTGAAAAATTACTACTGTTTGTCGAATGTCAGGTATTCGATGCGAATGTCCGGGGACTGCTAGTAAAACAGCTAGCTCGTGATAATACTAATTCAGATTGCCAAAAAATGATTGAAACTTTGCCAGGGGATCCAACTTTAGAAGCAATGATTACTGCTTGTGCCAAGGTCGGTTCAGTGGAACATAAAATGACTGCACTTGCTGCTGCTATGGCAGCAGCTAAAACACAATATCAAAAGTGCTATGAACGCGGTCGGAATGGTTATGTAAGACCCATCAGTCCACGTAAAAACAAACAGGCTTCAAAAGCTGTACACACACCTGTCTCTGATACAGCCTCAGTAACTTGCTTCAAATGTGGAAAAAAGGGACATTTTTCTAAGCAGTGCCCTTCTAGGTATCATTCTAACGGACAGCTACTGCCACAGGGAAACGACAAGAAGAGCGTGAAGGGGCGCGTGCAGACACAAATGCCTCCTTCAACAACGCTTTGCAACCCTGGCAATCCGTTTCTGGGGTCAGTGCACGTGCAGCCCTCTGTGACGCACTATCAGGAAAAACCAGCGGAGCAGCCGGGATGGATGTATCCACCGCCCACACAGTAACTATAACAAACTCAAGAGGTGCATAAAGTGCCCCTGGATGCTTGGAGGCCAACTGGCAGGGGACTGAGTGCTTTGTTAATAGGACGATCAAGTAGTACCCTGGTACTGATTAATGGTACACGTGGGGGTTATTGATGCAGACTATACAGGACAAATTTGTGCCTTGGTTTCCACAGCGACACCACCTGTGACAATACAAAAAGGAACACTTTTAGCTTAACTTGTGCCCTTTTAGAGTTCTGTTCCTAGGACTGAGCAAGTTCTTTGTGGGGACAATGGACCTGGTTCAACTGGAAAGCCACTTATTTTTTGGTCTCAAACAGTGTTGGAGAAAAGGCCACAAATGGTTTGTACACTCATAATGAATGCTTTTGTTCCCAGCCAGGTGACCCTTACTGGACTGCTTAATACAGCAGCAGATGTCACTACAATTTCACAACAGGACTGGCCTCCTTCTTGGCCCTTGGTTTCAAATACTGTAGGTGTGACGGGGCTGGGTGGAGTCGCAAACAGTTTGATGTCAGCTAAACCAATAGTAATTGCTAATCCTGAAAACCAAAAGACTACAGTGAGACCTTATGTGGCCCCTGCCCCGCTGAATTTATGGGGGAAGGATTGCCTAGGGCAGTGGGGAGTACGGATAACTACGGATTTTTGGCAGGGGTCACTGTGATGCAGGGTGTTTCTCGGCCCACTTTAGCACTAAGATGGTTAACTGAAAGACCAGTATGGGTCAATCAGTGGCCCCTTGCTCAGGAAAAACTTGCAGCCCTGCAGTCTCTTGTGATGGAACAGCTAGCTGCGGGACACATAGAGGTCTCACATAGCCCTTGGAATACTCCTGTGTTTGTTATCAAAAAGACGTCTGGAAAACTGAGATTATTACATGACCTACGAAAGGTTAATGAGGTTATGGCAACTATGGGAGCTTTGCAACCAGGTTTACCTTCTCCTACAATGATTCCGATGCAATGGGAAATCGTTGTAATAGATTTGAAGCATTGTTTCTTTACTATTCCTTTAGCAGAACAAGACATGGAAAAGTTTGCCTTTACTGTTCCATCTGTAAATAATGGAGAACCACGTTTGTCCGTCTCAACTGCGACATATATGACATTTTAAAGCTAATCCATTGCATACTGTTCACCACTCACTGGGGAAATATGATCTCATTACTGCCAATGGGTCAATCACAGTCCCCCTCATTAATTGACAAACTTAATACATGAAAGAATAAAATCACTTTATTTGATCAAAATAAGGGCTATGCCATATAAAAAAAGACAAGCACGAGATAAGTTAATATAGTTCTAGACTATAAAAATCAGTAAATATCTACTAAAACTGCTTCAGCATCTTTACTATGTCATGAAGCAACATGGCCTTCCTTAGCATGTCCTGAAGAGTTCAGCTCCTCATCCTAAGGATAATCCCATTCTTTAGGGAGAAAAAAATCCGTATGCTGATCACCTACTTTCTCTTGCCACAGGCTGAATTAATCTAGCTTACTCTCCAGCAGTGTGACAGTCTAGGCAAGTTTCCATGCACATCCTCCTCCATTTCCCTTCATTGGCATTTCCTGTGGGCAGATTCAATGGGCCCGTGTTTCCCGGCATTCCTAGCTTCCTGTGTTACAACCTTTATGAAGACAAAGTGGAAAACTAGGCATTTTATACTCATGATTTTAGAATCATTCCACCTCCTTGAAGGTTGTCTTCCAACTGGTGGAAGATACGTAGCTAGACCGAGTGTGTAATGTTTGGAGTGCAAGTGCTTACTGGTGAAAAAATGTATTGGGCAAAGGAAAAAAAACCCACCAAACTATATCTATCTATCTATATCTATATCTATATCTATATCTATATCTATATCTATATCTATATCTATATCTATATCTATATCTATATCTATATCTATATCTATCCTTTTGCTGTGGATTATTGTTCCTGGTAGCATAGCCCTGGGGGCTGAAGGGGGACAGCTTTCCTCTAGATTGTCCCAGGGTCATTTAGGAGTAAAACCAGTAAAATCACTGGTGTTTTTGGGCATGGGTCAAAGCGGGGAAAGGCTATGATATAATGTTAAATGTCTCACACAACAACACATTTGAAATGCTAAGCAACTTTTCTCTGACTCCCTAAACCTCTTAATAAATGCTATGAATGCTGTTTTTTTCTAACAGCCTGAGGAGCCTGCCAGGAAAAGTAGCATCTGGGGAAAATGCTACACTTGCACTTAGCTGAAGGCATGGCTAGGTACACTGGCAAACAGGATAACAAGATTGGGAGCTTCTTTCCTCATGGAGGCATATGACTCTGCCACAGCTCATTGCCTACAGCAGGCTTATGTATGAGGAGAAAGCAAGTGCCCCTGGCTTAGGTGGCAATGTCCAACTTTACTGTTGCAATGGGATACACTATGTATGTCATAGAGGACATACATACTTGACCCTGTCCTGTCAAATGTCTGAATGTGATACAACTCATGTGTACTAGGTTTGCCACATGCCAACCTTTTTATGGGTATGCTGTGCACATGAACATCACTATGCTGCTGCCTGTCCCTGTGTCAGAGGTTCTTAGAAATGAGGGAACCTGGGAAGGAGCTGTCATCACCGTGATGAGTCACGGAGACCCTGCTGGACTGAGGTCTTCTTTGAGGGTCTCTCATACACAGACCAGGCTACCAGCCAGACAAATGGTGTTGACAGCCCATTCTTCACGGCTATCTTTCCTAGGGGACCCCATCATGCCTTTTCTTTCTGTGATTGGTGAATATCTGCAGACCAGAAGGACAACACTGAATGTTGGGCCTGCACAAGTTAGATGCTGAGCTGAGGAGACACAGCTCATTTTAACTCCTGAAACTTCAAGCTTACCTGATAACAGATGAGAAGAACACAGTTTCCACAGCATCACCAAGGCCCAGGGGGACTATAAGGAACCCACCATTTGTCTTTCAGTACTGTGAGGATTCCACAGTAACTCTGGTAGTATTGCAGGCATTTTTGTGGAAAGCACAGACATATAAAAGCATGCCAACACTATATCTCCTGCTTTATTTCTGCCTTTTGGAAGTTTGAGTGAGAACAAATCTGTGGTATTTTACTGAATAATCCCATTACCACGAGAACATCGCTACCACAAAGGCTGCATGATTTACATTGTTCTCTTTGTATTTTTATTAATATGAATTAAAGCAGAGAGGATATAGCTTTGTATATATGGATTCATGTGCTCCTTAGTAGCTCAGGGCCACTGCAGTCATGGTCAGTTTCACTGAAAACTGAAGATGAAATCTAAATTTTCTCGAAATTATTTGTTTTCCTGTTGACTTAAATGGCTGCAGCCACTGTGCAGTGTAAAGTAGCAACTGAGGCAAGCACAAATTTAAATTAGCCAGCCATCTGTATTAGGATGTCAGCTTTGAGGAAGACCCAATGATAATCCTGTCTTTCAGAGTATTTTTTTAGAATGAACTTAGATGTTGTGTAGTTTGGTCCAGTTTTCCTGGCTGCCTGAAGCAAACAACAGCTATGTTCCTTCCTTGAAAGGGTCCTGGGCTCTTTCTTTGAAGTGCTTTGCCATTATTTGTTCCAAGGTTGAAATAGTTTAGAAAACAATCTGTGTGCTGATGGTAGTATGGACATACCCAGCACTGGATCTCATTGGCCTCCTGCTGCAGAGACCTCCTGGAGTCAACTGCCAATGAAGGACAGAAGATAACATCTTGGCTTCTTTAGATGAGTCTGATTTACCAGCTTGAAGTTACCCTACTGAATTTTAAGAGAGTAGCCAGAGCAAAGGGATTAAAGTTAGACAAATTATGTTTGATCCCAACTAAGACTTTTGCAGACCAAACAAATGTGAATGTAATGTCCTAGTGCAGAAACACAGCTGTTTTCCAAACACTCTATTATTTCAAACACTAAGAAAAACCTTTTCATCAGTGGAAAATACATAGGCAAACAGAAGAATTTGATGTATTTTAGACATACAATCTTTCAGAATAAGCTTTGCTCTTGCGAGTTTTAAGAAATTATGTAATGTGCTCCATTCCCTTTGCTTCCTTTAGTCACAGCGATGTATATAACATACATAGCCCATTTTTAGCTGGACTCAAAAAATCATTAAAAAAGCTAAGGAAAGGATTCCACCCTCAAACATACACACTGCTACCTGAGGGCTGAATTCCCATTAATTTTTGTTTGGGATACATTGAACCAACTTTAGACTAACTAACTTAGGCTGCAGTCCTGAAATGAGGCATGCATGACTGAACATTAGCTATTGAAGGGAAGTTGAGTGAAGTCAGTGGGGTCTCAGATGAATACAGGAACCCATCCACATACACCCAGTTGTGGGATGGCCATCTTTTCCTGTGATCAGAAATGCAGAAAATTTACATTTTTAGAAGCCAAAAAGAAGCAGAATAAGAATGGAAGCAAAGGCTTGTGCCGGAAACACTTCACTAGTGTGACTCTAAAATAGGGAGTGAAAGATAACTTCACTACTGGGTACTATACAGTGACATGTCAAAAGTTGCCCAGTATACTCAATCCAGATGAAACCAGTGCTAAGTGCCTCTGTCATGGACACAGAGCTCACCGAGACTGCTTCTCTCTTGCACTTCAGACAAAGGACACAAATGCATTCTCTCTTGTGTCAGCAAGTGTTGAGGAACACCAACGTTTTCCAGCCTTCCCACCAGCCAGCAGGGCTATCTGGGCTGATCCCTTTTGTCTGCTCTCACTCACTGCACTTCCTAGCAAAGCAAGGGCAGCTCTGATTTTTCTGTGTATGCTGCCATCTGAGGGCTTGAACTGTTTCTTCATCATGACACAGACACTTCTACCCAACAGTGTGAGCTGCTGGCTGCTGATGGCATGGAACCATCTGTTCTTCAATTTGTTTCAAAATTCATTAAAAATTGTCATATCTGATAGGGAGTAAGAAGAACAAGAAGGATGGAAGCAAGGAATGGAAACAAGACTTACATGACCATTGGAGAGGGACTTTTTAAAGGCTCTGGCCCAGAAAAGAATGAGAAAGTACACAAGATTCTTTTCACATCTGAAATATACTCAGCACAATTATAGCTTCATGACTAGCTGAAGCAAACTTTAGTTTCCCTATCTGAATCAAAGTTACATCTGTGTAATCTAAGTTCAGCCTGGCCAGTAATGACAGTCACATGCAGCCAACTCAGAAATTGTTAACAGAAAGGTGCCAGATGCAAACCAAGCACTGGCTGGAAAACCCTTGGATTCCCACCTTATGCTGAAATGTGTCTGGTCTCCCATTCAGGACAGACTGGGACATGTCATTTCCCTTCAGTCCATCACCATATGTACACTATTCAACTGAGTGCTGGTCTACTGTAAAAGCTGCTGTAAGACCTGGCTGTGAGCATGGGCAGCTCTTGCAATCACCTCTTTACCTTTGCATTGCTAAAAAGGTGCAGAGAAGTGTACTGTAAATAAGAGCTAACGTACATGACCATACCTTACTTTCTAATCTCTAATTCTGCAGCTTCATTTGACAGTTACACAAATCCCATGCTAGAATTCAAATGCCATACTTACAAAGCAGATCAAGAAATCTGAGCTGATTGTTCAAAGCAGTAGAAAATTGACACAGGCTAAACATTCATAGACTTGAAATAAACTTAAATATTTGTATGAACTCCACTTTTGGCATTAGGCTGATAAAGGCGAAAAGCTACCACGGCTCTTCATTTTCTTGAAGGTTCATATGTGCAAGAAGAGGACATGGAGACAGAAGCACAGGTTATTCACCTGTATGGCACAGTGACTCCCTGAATTACTCTGGCATAATTTTATGGCACTGGTTACCAGGGGAGGGATGGTCCAGGCCATACAAATGAACTGCAAAAGTACCCGCATCTTGATTTTTCAGTATTTGACAGCCAATAACAGTATCACCTAATATTGAAAAAATTGTGTCTTTCAAACTGAACATAACCCAGCAGTTATTTCTGCCTGTCTTCATGTCATCAGAGTGCAAAGGCAGAAATAGGACATTTCCAGTGATACGCAGCCTGTCACTACCCAGTCATACTTTCAGCAGGCACCACTACCACCACGGAGCTCTGCTGTGTGACACTCTCCAGGCTCAGCTCCCTCCGCCTACAAGCCTTTTGCAATTAGGGAAAAGGGAAAGGTATGTCTTGAAGGTGTTTCAAGGTCTTAGGTGGACCAAGTAGCTATCTGAAGGCTCTCTTTCTCCACTGATCCTGCATGCATCAGAAATAACTTGGGGTCCTAAACCCTTGCTTGGACTAAATGTACCAAATTATATTGGATAAATCCAGAAGACTGCAGTAGGGCTTATGTATACAAATACAGCACTCAGAACTGGCTCAGTATCTGGAACCTAGTGAAAATCTGTTCACTGAAGATTTTTAGACAAGAAAAGCTTGTCACATTTCAACACATAGACCCACAGAAGCCTTAACAGCAGTAATGCAGACAACAGATACCTAAATGGGTGTAAAGAAGAGGAAACAAATGTTTGTGGTTTGAACAAAGTGCTGATGAACAGGATTACTGTAATTATTGTGAAAAATATTTTGATCAAAGAAAAACAGCTTGTCCACAGAGACAATTAAAACGTTTTTATTTAGCAAATGTACTGGAAGAATTGTTTTTCTGTAAAGATATACAGATATGCCTCAATTCCAAAGAGCTTCCATTCTCTCAAATAGCTATGTTTTTTTGAAATCAGTTTAATGAACATAAGGGGACATATATGGAGACGTCAAACTTATTTTTGTCATAAACCACATGATTCCTTTTACCACTAATCCTCAAATAATTGACCTGGGGCCACCAAGAGCTTGCAGAACCCTTGCTGGTGCTTTATAGAGAACAGGCTGTTCACACAAGTTTAACTGTCCTCTGTTTCTAGCCATATGAACAGAAAAAAAACATTAAATACTTCCTTAATAATTGTTTTTCCATACTAGCAATTGCTGAGGTTACCACAGGATCACTTTGTTTTTTTGTTTGTATTTTTACAATTGCATATGGAAGGGCAGTGATCTAGGACATTATTTCCCTACTAAGATGTGCTTCAAACTATAGAAAACTTTTGTGAAACCCTGCCTTGTAAAAATGCGAACAGACCATATAGAATTCATCTTTCTGTGGTCTACACTTGACTGAAAAATAAAGGATTTTATTTCCTGAGAATAGTGTTCCTTTATATTTTGAGTTAGCCTCTTATTTGCCTTCTGCTGCTGCCTACTAGGCATTGTGCCTCTCACCTGGCGAGTACTGACATGATTGCCATTTCCCACCATGCCAGATTGTAAAGCATGGAAGAGACAACATGAGGTAAGGGTCTGCAATAATTATACAGGAGTGTCCCATGCTGAAGCATTCTTTGGTTTGGCAAAGAGAAATGAAATCTACTGCTAAGGTCGGCCTTGCATACTTGTGTTTGAATGTCCTTTTCTTAAGAGAATGTCCAGAGACATCCATAGCAGCCTGAAATGAAAACTCACTAAATGCAAACCCAGTTCTACAGAAAAAATAAAGCCCTTAGAAACAAATCTATTAAGAGGCCTCTTCTCACCAAAAAAATAATTACAACTTTACATTACTGAAATCAGATGAACAAAGCATAACACTCTCTCAGATGTGAGGCCCAACTCAAAACACAAAGGAGGAGTACTTATTAAGTACTTAGTTTTCTGAGATATTAATTGCTTGCCCCATTCTTCCATCCCTTCTGATCTGAAACCAATTTTTCCCCAGCTGTTTTTGGAATGTTTCAGAAAAAAGAAGATAATCTTTGGCCCTATTAGGGTTAATGCTTTTGCATAGACGTATAAGACCATAAACTGGTCGACTAGTAGAGGTCTTCTGCTAACATTGTGACTGAGAACAAGAAGAATACAGCCACAATAATATACAGCTGTCTACTAAAAGTATTGCATACAGACATCTTTGGCCATGCAGTCTTTTGGCCTTCTGAAAATATGTGAGCTGCATTGCCAACATGACAAAAAAAATAGCAATGTTGAGAATTAGAAAGAGGCGGGTATAAGAAGCTGATATTGATGGGGCACTACTTCGAGCAGTTGTCACCATCTGTGCCAGCCCTGATCGGCCTTTGACTGACACCCCAGTTTTGTGCTTTACATAAGTGATATCTGCAAAATCCAGAAGATCTTTCATTTCCTCATCTTCATCTACAGGCAGTTCTTTTTGTGCTTGAGTCTGTGCCTTTTGTCGCACTTTTCTCTCATTTACCTCAATTTGTGCAAAAATGTCAGGAACTGCATCGACAAATTTGTAGCCTTTGGCTACCTTTCTGTTTTTCTTTGCTCTGCCATGCTGCTGCTGCTGCCTTTGTGAGATTGCAAATATCCTGTCAATGGCCTCCTCTGTCTGCCTCTTATCTGAAAACCTCAGCAGGCGCTCAGCAGTCTTCCTAAAGCTGGCCGTGTTGCGTACACGAGACAAGATCTGCTTCTCAAGCTGCTGGAAAACAGGCTTGAAATGCTGCAGGTTCCTCTCCACGATCCCTACGTAGTCCTTCACTTCTGGCACTGCGGAGCTCCTAATGGCAGAGGTTCGGTCAAAGACAATTTTCTGGCGGTCTGCAATCACCTGCGCAAAGGCAGAGCGGGACCCATCCTCGACGGGCCACAGGTACACCGCGTAGGCGTGCTCGCTGGTGGTAACAAAAACGTCCAGCTGTGGAGAATCTCCGCGGACGGTGAAGCTCTGCACATCAACGGAGGGCCCAATGAAAAGGTAAATGGCCCTTGTGACAGGATGCCGCAAGAGGGTTGTTACATTCACATAGTTTGTTCCATTGTAGGGGTAGCCCCGGGGATACATCCTTGAGGCAATGGTAGCTTTCTCGCTGTGGCCAGTGTCATCCATCCAGTACATTTTATATATCCCATCACGGTGCCTAATAAAGGCCCCGTGGACATCATCAACAACTGTTTCTTCAAAAGGCACATCCACATTGTGGAAGAAACTGGTTGCTGCCTCCAGGGGGCTGTCATCTTCTAGATGGATTTGGTCCACTAGCAAGAGAAGCTGGGGATGGAGAAGCATGAGGTTTCTTTGCAATTTTCTCAGCTTCAGTTTAGGATTGTATGCACCCACTCCTTCTCCCCTGATAAAAACCACTCCGCTTCTCTCCATGGCAGCAACCACTCGGCCCTGACAGTCACCAGCCGAATCATGTTTATATTTAAGCCACTTTGAGGAACAGTCTTCTGTAATCTGCCCTTCCCATGGGGAGAAGCAGCTCTTGGACACGGCAGGGGAAAACATCAACACATTATTAAAAAAGGTATATTTTGGCCCATACAGAGCTTCTGTTATGAAAGGTACGCCGTTGGGAGCAAAAGTAAAGGAGTTCTGGTCTGGGTGTTCATGGCCAGCGTTAAAGTTCCTCCACCCCTTGATCCACTCTTTGTACTTGTTCTTATGAACAATATCATATATTGCACGTCCTCCCAGCTTTCCTGACTTGAAGGAAAGGAAAGGCCTGTTGATTTCAGCTGGCAAAGCACTTCCATAGGTTACTACTCCCCAGTCCTCAAAATAATGCAGCTTGGGAACTCCATAGTCAGGTGGAGGTACAGAATGCAAACTTGCATCATACCTGCCAAAAAGACGAGGAAAATGGTTTTAAAAATCACTTGACTGACTCCATTATCAGCACCTGTACAAAACTCAAAAGCCAATTCAATATTTACATCAAGGAGCAAGCTAATAATGTAAATCCCACATGTATGTTTCTTGAGTGAACTAATCATACAGTTGAAATTATGTTTAGCATACTAATCCCTATACAAATTTGTTGTGTGCTTCTTACAGATTAACTGCTGAAAGTATCCACTTCACATTTAAAACAAGCAATCTTTCCACAGTCCAAAAATAAGAGTACCACTAATTTCAAACTAGAGACTTTTTGTCTTGTATCACAAAGCTATTGACTGCAATGCAAATCTTTAAAAAAGGCACATTAGGACCAGGCTATAGACACTGTCTATTTTGTACCTATTTATTGACTACTTAACCAAGAGAAGCAGCGTATCTCTTTCCCTAAAACGGGTGATTTAAAAAGTCTGTAGACTTCAAACAGAATTAGCAATAAACTAAAAATTAATGAAAAGGCATTTTAAAGGATAATTTTTTATGGTTTATATCACTTAGTGTATGTTAGTTTCCTTCTCCAGCTAGGTTGAAGAAAAATTTTCATGGCTTTCTTGTATAAATTGTAAGATATAAGACATATGGTTTTAAAAGAGTTCTGAATTTCAGAAAAGGTTACAAAGCTTTTTTTTTTTTATTTGATCTTTGGGAATTAGAACAGACAAACAAAACAACCATGGAAAACAAAACCTAACCTTCTGGCATTGACTTTAAGCAAAAAAAAAAAAAAAGAAACCATCATTAAGCCCCATAATGTTTCTGTTAGATGGTTCCTCATCAGGTTTATTCTCTACAGCTAACCAAGAGCCTCTGTCGGGCCTTAGACACTCACAGCTCATGTCCTACATATGGACCTTGGGCAATTCGAACCAGTGCCAGGAGCCTGCTGTATATCTAGTGGTCCCTGATGGAGATTCCCTTAAAAGCAGACGTCTTTCCTAAGACTCTAATGCAAATGGACGTCCTCATCATGAGACCAACAGAGAAAAGGCAATTGTCGCAATATTCAGATATTTTTTCTTTTTTTTTACTAAACTGCTCCCAAAATACTTCTTTTCCTTTGACATTAAAAAGAATTTTGTAAGTGTAAATTTCCAAATTTCCCTGGAGACACAGGAAAAAAGAAGGATGGAATGGGGTTGTAGAGAAGAGATTCTGTATTTTGCAAATAATGAGATGAGGATCCTTAGAGCCTAATAAACATGCATTGTAATGTGTATATCATAAATGTGAAAAAATATATATTCAATAAAATCTTTCTTGTAAGAGAGAGAAATAGAGCTACACTAACTCCTTGAAAATGTACTTGTTCTCTCCACAGACTGAGGGAATTTAAATCTTTATCTAAAATCTAAAGCCTCTTAGGTCTTTTCACTCCTTATTTTTGGAAGATTGACATACAAGTTAACAGAGATGTAAATTATACTGAAAATACGGATCTAGTAATCTATCATTATATTTTTTCTAAGCGTATCTTGCAAATTAGTGTGTACAAACTACTAATAGTATTAATAGTCTTACTGCTTACATTACCTTTTAAAAGAAAGTTTGTATGATTACTTATAGCTTTTAAAATAAAACTATGGTTTAGATATTCACCCAATTAATTATTAAAGAACACAGCTGGATTAAGAACTATTATAATAGATCAGATAAATCATGGAATGCATGCTGGCAAATTTTCAGTCCTTTTGGAACCGCTTATATTCTATAAAAGCAATAGGCAACAGAAAGAAAACACAAAAGCAGATGTAGGACAAGATGAATTTGTTCCCTGTAGTAACACATACTGTGCATCTATGCTAAGTGAAGAAGTTCTTCTGAGCCAAATGACTCTCTGGGTCACACATGCCCAGCCTGATCTCAGCTTCTACAGTACAAATCTAAAGATAACGAATTACCACTAATAGCAAACAGCTGTCATGTTCCTTTTGAGCCCACTCATTCCCTTTCATACCAGAGAAATTCAGTGTGGAGAGTGCACCACCTCTGCCCTTTGGACGGTGTCCCTGGGCCCTCCACCACTCGGTTCCTTCTGATCTGCTCTGCCAACCAGTTCCCACTGCCGTTGCGCATGACAAATTTGTCAAGAAACACCAGCTGGCTCTCCGGCCCGTAGAACCAGTTATAGTTGGAATCCGCGATGGCCACAGTTCTCTGAAACCCTTGGGAAAAAAAGTGTAAAAGAATGTAAGAAAGAACAAATAAATGTACAAGGAAGTGTTTGTAGAGCATGACGGTGAAGCCAAGCAGTACAAACAGACACAAACAGAAGACGCCTTTTCAGATGTTTCTAGAGCTACTTCTAAATGAGCCGTAAACAGGTTACACAGGAGCTGTTTCCTTCTGCTGTAGCTCACTTGAATACTCTCTTTTCTTCTTCAGCTTTGGGCTACAGACAAAGCACTACAAAAAAAAGTAAGAAGCAATGTCCCATCCACTTCCTCTCCTCACTCAAATCTGGCAAAGGTAACTTCACAGCTTTCGCCTTTCCTGTGTCAGTCCAAATTCTCCAAAGCAAGAAAACAGACATGCCCCCAGGAAAAAAGAAATGAGCTTCACCCTGAAACAGCTAGCATGAGTTCACTCTGCTCTTAGGAACCTCTCCCCAGTAGATGCCTGAGGTCTCACATGGAGTTGGCGCAGCTCCTCACCTGCCTGTGCTGGCAAGACAAAGCTGCGCTCAGCCCCCCCCTTACATACATGGCTAGATCTGGGGTTCCTACAGCCAATAACGTTGTAAGAGTCTTCTTAACCAGGGATTTGAACAGTATTAAGTTCCTAATGAATTCTTCTGAAAGACAGAATGGGTTGGGAATATCTATTAATTTATAACTTGTTTCATGTTTGTACATCTCCATCTTTTAGTCAGAATCAGAACTTCAAATCAGAGATGCTAAAACACACTACAAGGCAGTGGAGAGATCCAGCAAGAGAACATCAATATTAAACTCTGCAAAACTGACCCATTAGTGATACCAGATATTTCTGTTTAGCTCCCACATTGACAAAAAAAAAAAGGTTCATATTCCCATGGACTACACAGAGAAACCTATTACTTGACTCAATGACATTTTCCATTAAAAAAATATTTTAATAAAAATGGTATAAAAATCTGTTTCACTGTATTGTGGAAATTTAGTAGTCATGTAAAACTTTTCTACCCTTTACTGATATTTTTATCGTGGCTTCATCATCTGCTACTCCTTTCATCTAATCTTTTAGTGTGATGGTTTTTGGCAAAGGAAATTATCAAAAGGAATCTCTAAGTATATTATTTTTCAAACAGAAAACCCCAGAAACAGGCCTGTTTCAAACTTTGAAAACTAGAAATCAAATTCTGAAGCATTTGTTTCCCAAATGATGTTTCTATCTTTTCACTGGTTTTAAAAGCCAGAGTTTAATAAGCAGTGATCTTTAATAAGAGGTGATAAATAACGGTGTCACTGTTTTGATGGATGACGGAAGCAAAATGCAAGAAAAAGGTTATTTAAAAAAATCCATGTACAATGTTATTTTAAAATGACCTACTTCAAGTATGGCATTTACTGCTGCTTCAAGAATTAGAAGATTCACCTTCATCCACCCAAAGGACCTACCCGGCAAGACAGTCCTGTACAGAAATGCAAAGTGCTGCTTGAGCCAGGGGTGGCTGAAGTGATTGATATCAAAGTGCCTTTGGACAAGAAACATGTACTGAAACAGCGATCTGGTCGTGTAGCTGCCATAAGCCACCCCTTCATAGAGGGAGCCATCGGTGACCTCCTGCAGCAGGACTACTGACTTCTCCATGATTGCCAACACTTGCTTGGTCCACAAGTAAGCTTCCTGAAGGTAGCCTGAAAGAAACAATGTGAGATTATGCTTTCTATCTTAAAAGGAAAATTTCCTTAATGCACTTAGGACATGCAAAAAGGGAAGACACACAGCAAGACTATTTACTTTATAGCAAATTAAAGCCATACGAAAACAAACTTACGGTCCCCACTAGAGGGCTCCAATAATGTAAATATTCTAGACAGTAATTTTTCACTGGTATGACCACCAGTGTGACAAGGAGAACCTCAGGGTTTATAAATACAAAGAAGTTCACATTTGAGCTGCAGTTAGCTAATATTCTACTAATTCATACTCTGTGTTAAGACATGCTCCATTCTACTTACATTTTCAGTTTGTTTTATAACCTAAAGGATTATCCAAATATAAGTTATTTTGGAAAAGTTTTGCATCGTTAATTCCAAATGCAGATTCTTCAATCCCAGAATAAAATTAATCTTCCAACTGAGTTAACGTTAAGCCTCCACACATACAAGCCCTAAACAGTTATGTTTCTTGTAACTAAAAGACTTTCAGAGGTCTTACTACTCTGGTCTGCTCTACAAAAATCAAGAGCTGGGAAGAGGTTGTGAGAAGACTTTCTCATGACTCATCTACTTTCATGAAGGAACAAGCACAAGCATGAGAGCCTCAGCACTGCATGTGCATATTGCAGAAGTCAGCACATGGACCCCAGCAGAAGGAAGGCTATGTGCCTTATTTTCTCTTGGATTCACTGGCAAGAGAGGTAGGACTAAACAGAGACCAACTGCCTTGCACTTCTATATGGCAACTTAGTGTTTATCCAACTCAAAGAGTCTGAAGACGGATTTAACCAGGCTTATTTCCACCGTACAGCAGAGCTCAGCTGGCATGCATTGCACCCCATGACATGGTGAAGCGGTGCCTGCTGAATGAAGCACACGTGCCAGGCTAAGGGCACATGATCTACATTCAAACCCACTACTGTGACTGTTCAATTTCATTGCCACAATTACTGCATTTATACTCAGCAGAGTGATGAGTAATGCAGACGTCCTACTAGTCAAGGCTGCCAAATCCCGCTCAGTTAACATAGAGAAAAAAAATTGCAATGTCTAAGTTAAACAGACAACCTGAATCTAACACGGTATTTTTATCTGCTGGCTGAGGAGACAACTATGATGGTGAGGTCCTGAGCAATAGAAGTAGGTAGTGCTACTTATTTCCACTTACTATACTCACAGCTATCTTGACACTACTTCATTACTCTGATAGAGTTGACAGCACAGCAGTCTGTCCAAATAAAATTCCAAATGCTTCTACTGATTTCCCTTGTGCACACAACAGCCACGATATCTAGCTTTTGACTACTCCTCTGACAAGAACGGTATTTTCCGTGGTTCAGCCCAGTGCATTTACCATTGTAACGCATATATGTTCTGTTTACTCAGTGTATAGCTATGCTATAACCCTAGACTTGTAGTATATTACAAGAATAATAATACATTAGAAGCAAAAAAAGTAAGAGACTCAACACTCTGTCAGGCTACACAACAAACCAGAACAAATCTCACCTAAAATAAGCAATACCTATATCAAGTTAGGCCCTACTCAAGTTTATTTTTTGAATATCTGAATGTTTACTTTACTACAAAGACTTCAATATATGTGTGTGGCTGGAATTCATTTCAATCAGTTTCATTTTTCAGTCCTTTGACAATCTTTACCTGGTTTAAAGCTGGCTATTTAGTCCCTACATGCTTCAATAGCTCAATTGTATTTAAAATTATTAGTTGGAATTTAAATCTTTTGGGAGAAAGGTGTACGCTAGGATATACTATGCAATTGCTATGTATCTGACACAGGAAAAATAGTATACTTACTCCCTTTCTCCCTCCCCACCCCTCCCTTTTTTTATCTCCTTTAGAGCAATTTTTTCATCTTGGAATAAGAACTTTTTCAAACACTTTTTAAAAATTTATTTTAGACCAACAGAAAAACTCCATTTAAATTTCCATTAAAAAAAAATAAAGTTGCTCTGTATTGAAAACAACTGAATTTTCATTTAGACATATACAGGCTGTTTTGACCCACCAACCTTTAGTGAAAGAAATATTTCCTGACTTTATTTGTGGTGTTATCATTGCCTGACACAGAGCATACTTATGGTCCATACTCTAATGAAAAGCAGAGTCATCTTACAAACTGCCAGCTTTCTGCAGCAATGGAGGCTTGGGGAAGGATGGAATTATGAGGAATTTAGCAAAACCCAATGAATAAACAGTCTGAGTACTGAGTTTGTGGAAGACAAGATAGGAGGAAAGGGAATGACTTCCACACATACCCTCGATGCTTTTCAGAATATGCACATCAGTGAATGTGCTTGTTTTGACAAACACTTAACAAAAACGTGACCCATCCAAATTCAGTACGTGCCACACTTTTTTGTCACACTTCTTTGGGCACCTGAAAGCTCCAGTGATGTGCAGATGTGCTTTTTCTTGGAAGGGCTGAAGAGCTTGGCAAGGCCATCAGCATTCAGAAACTAGATTTTCCTTGACTTGCCTCAAGTAAGCAGTTCCATTGGGCATCATGTGTTCAAAATACTTCTATCACATATTAAATAATCACTTGATAAATTACTGAGGCATTCTTATAAAAGTAGGAACTGGCTCCATGACTTCCACCTCTCAGCCAAAGTACCATTCTGGTTTAAAGTCAGGATTTCTTATCTGCTCCCTCCCTCAGACGCCAAGACTCACATTCTCATTTACACTGTGCATCACTTAGACAGGAGGAGAGGAAAGAGCTCCCAGGCAGACCAGCCAAAAACAACAGGTGAGGTTATTCTTCTGGGAACTGGGAAGGACGGGTTGTCTCCACAGCAAAGGAGACGACACCTGGCACAAACACCTCTTGGATGAAGGCTGTGGGGTGCAAAGGCACAGTTCAGAGGAACAAAGGTAAAGCCCTGTTCATCTCCGTAGAAAAGGATGCTGGAAAGAAAGGCCTGAGCCGTGGCCTTTGGGTAGGTACAGTTACACCTTTGCAGCTGTTTCAGGGAGGCAGGACTGAAGTCTTTTGACCAAACTTCAGGCTGTCCTGCTGTCTAGCACTCAGGTCAGAGCATGTGGTGTTTCTGACTGCTGACCTTTTCAGTGCACTGTGCAAGGAGACCAAGCACATCACTCTTTACTGATAACTACCCTGAATGACTCTGTCTCTAAAGCTGGACTAGGGAGATGATACACAAGAGGATTTCTAATTCTTACAGTGAGGTAAGAATTCCAGAATCAGCTAGATAACTGAATTTACATACACAGATATATGTGCATATATATTATACCTTGTACATTTGCCCACAGACTTTTGTTCTATTCAGTGAATCACATTTTTCTAAGCGGCAAAAGAGCCAAGGCAATACGGCTGTACTCTCAGAAGCATTTGTATCAGTTCCTGAACTTTCCTGCATAAAAGGCTGACTGAGTTGATGCACTTCAGAAAAGTGTTCTTATGGTTTAGCACATACCTTGATTCATCAGAACCAGGCTTCCAGCCAGCAGGGCTACGCAGTTGGTAGGCTGGTGGTTGTGGAGGTACTGGAAGCCCCATCCACGTCTGTATGATGTTTCGTACATATATCCCGAGGCATTGGCAATTACCTCAAGAAACCTCTCTTGTTGAGTCTTGCTAAGGTAGCTGTACAAGAAGTCATAAGCAGTGGCAAAACCGACTAAGGAGTGAGCAAGAGGGACCTCATCCCATGGAGCATCCTTCACTAGCCTGTCAATAAAGAAAGATGTGAATTAATTGAATTTCACCTACTTATTTTTCTCCATTAACGTATTGTGATGTGTGTATGACTTAATCTCTCTGAAGTTAGGCAATTCATGTTGCATTTTAACACAGCAGTAAGCTACTTATCAAGGCATTGAGGCCATTGCTTTTTTTCCTAAATATGCACAACATCAAGTTTCAAAGCTCATTAAATTTATTAGAAAGATTAAGTCATTAAATATGAAAACAGTGTCCGCAATATTCTAGGCTTTGCTAGAAGAAACAGATATGCAGAATATGGATTGCACAGAAATGGAATTTATTTATCTGAAGCAAGATTCACAGCATTTTTGTGAGAAAGTAATATCCCATAGTTTATACTCATCCAAAAATCTGTAACAATCATTTTCTTTTCTTTTCCAAGGAAGCCAAATGTTGATAAATTCCTGAATGGTGACTACGGGACTGACATCTTTAAAGCAACTGTAATAAAATAACTCACAATGCTGTTTCTCCATTTCACATACATATTCAATGCTAGAAGTAGAGATGATGAAATTTACTTTCATAACTACAGTTCAAATTAACATATCTAAGAACATTAAAAACCAGTGTCACTACTCAAAATTATTTTCTAGGAAATACCTGCTTGTAGCAAATTATTATCTTGAACTTAGGAAAACAGTAAATTTGTACCAAGAAAATTCATAATGGAGGTGGAGGTAGTACAAAAAAAATATTTATCTTAAATCAAGCATATATTGGCTACTAAAGATTTTATTTTTGCAGTACTGACAGTACTTTCAGGCCACAGTTCTAAAAAAAACCCATGAAGGAATACATAGTGAAAATAAAATCACTGATAAACTGAACAGTCATCAGTTGATTTCATGTTTCATTTACTTTGCAAGATACTTTTTGTTACAGAAATGAATTTTAAGTTGTTAAGATGAGACAGTGTCCTACTGTAATCAGTGGAAATTGTGTTGCATCTTTGAATATGACACCTTCCAGCTTCAACTATTCTGCTTCTACAAATATGATGTAATCTTAATTGGTATAAGCAGCAGTGTGAACAAACAGATGAGGAAAAATACCAAAAGAGCAAGATTCTAAAAAACTTCCTCGTTCTGCTCTAAGAGCATAATGTATTGGTATTCAAATACATGAATGAACCATATAGAAATTACGATGATCAACCTAGGACACTGTAACTGGTAAAACGCAGCATCTACAAGTGAGGAAAATGACCTTTAATTTTTATTTCAGTACATCCAACAGCACTGGAAGAACTCACATGAACTTGGCCTTTTCACACCTGTAGGTAAAGCAAGCCTTTGTAGGCTTTTTGATTAGACAAATTTCCAACAGTTTTAAATATTTGTCTACTCTCAGCTTCAGTCCCATCTTCCACTGAGTGAAGTTATACATTCATTTTTAGCTTTTTACAATGAAATCTCTCTCACACAGATTTTTAATTAAATACATGAATGCGTTCAGCATTTACTTGAGCAGCAGGATTTGACCTTTTTTCTGAACCAGGGTTTTTATTGGACTGGATTCTTTTGTGTGCACAATTTTGTTTCTTAGTTAACAGACAGGCATTGACAGAAAATGGTTCTGAACAATATTAAAACAGACAGCTATAAGTGTCAAAGCATCAGGAAATAACAAATAACTGTCAAAGCATCAAGAAAAAAGTTCTAGAAATTTACTACTCATCTTCTCCACATTCACAAGCTTCCACATACCATTTTTTTCATTGTCAATGCTGGGAACTTCTCTGACATTCTGTTCCTTGTTCAAACTCTAAACTTAACAGTGAAGGCTTCCAGCCAGATATAATAAAATTCTTATTTACGCTTTTGCTTAATCATTGTGCAAAAAATAACAAACCCGTGAGCCAAAATATTTACATACTTTTCCTAAATGCTTGTTCTTTCCATATTTTCAGATAAACTGGAGTAAAACACAGCTGAACTGGGCAGTAACTCTTCCTAGTCTCCAGATATATTTATACTGTGTCACTGATGCAGAAAAATTGAAAATCTGAGTTAAATGGTTAGTTGTCAATCTGAATTCCTTCCCTGCAGCTGTTTCTGCTTTTTCATCTCTGATTATGATTGAAAAAGCTTTTAAACTGTTGTTAGTCATATACATAAAATTCAAGTTGCATTCTACACTGGTTATACGGAACACCCTGACACTATAACTGCTGTCAGAAATTCTTTGAGACATAAACATACCTTTGACCAGCTATATTATGTATCCTAATTTCAAAAGTATTTTTAGTTCTGCTTTTCACTAAACCTTTGCACATTCAAAAATCAGAGTTCAAATGCATAAAGGAAATATCACTTTAAAGACCTCTGCCTGGTACAATTAAAAAGTGATTGAGGCTAAGCTATATATTAAGGGGGAAAAAAAGAACAATGAAAGAACCTGAGTTAATTTAAAACATTTAATTCAAAGTACAGTACCCTTCTAAACACGTACAAATTGCTAATCAGAATGCACCTAAAGCTATTTAATGATCTTAACCTGACTTCATCTTAAATGGGATTTGACAGTGGAACAGACTTACTGTAACTTTCATTGTTAAGATGTACACTAACTTTATGCTTGGTTTTGAATGCATTACTGCATCGAATTCTATAGTATAAGAGTGTTTATTAGTCTCTGTGGCACCACTTCTGACAAAGTAGAAAGCACTTTTCTACACAGGAAGCACTAAATCAATCAGTTACAACTGCATTTATGTTGTTGACTTCGAGAAAAAAACCCAAACTTTTGATGCAAAAAACCTTATGTCAGGCATACTAAGCCTAAATACTGGCATGGTTACCCACCTCAGGTTAGACAAAGTAATTTTGTCATAACTTTCCTCAAACTGCAGCTCTGTATATTGTCTTGTATGGAATTTAACAGAGGAGATGCACACAAGTAATACACAAAATTAAAGATGATTATTTAAAGACCCTCATTTTCTAAACATACTAAACGACAGCCAACATCTGTTCTTCAAGCGATAACTCTTTCGCTGATATGAATCAGTGCACCTCCATTAACTGAATTTCAATGGAATAAACAATGTACACCAAACAATGTTGAACATGATTCACAAGAAGAATGGTCAAGTAGCACACATTAAATGCTTTTTGTATCTGAATTATGCTCTCATTTTTCAAATTGCTCTCCAGTGTCAGAATTGGTAAATAGCCTGGCTGATAAACTGTGGGAAAGCACGGTACCATAGGCCTGCATTGAATACATTATATGAAGAAAGAGTTTTCAGGAATATTGCTTAACTACTCTGCTCTGAAATATTTTTTTAAAAAAAGCTTTATTCAAATAAAGATAGATAGAAACACACCAATGCTTTGCACTGGAAAGCAGCTATTTTCTAAGCCTCTCACGAGTAAAACTTTACATCAGATAGTATGAACCTCATCTTACAAATTAACTGCATCTGAAGACAGCAAATAACCTTTACCTCAATGCTATATTAGCTGCTTTGGTCTTTTAGAGGTATTACATGTTAACAAAATCAATCTAAAGTAAATAAAAATGTCTATAATGGATTCTCTAGTATAGAGTAACTATTAAACTTAGTTGCCAACATAAGCACTTTCAGCAAAAGCAACTATCCAAAAAATTCTAAAACATATGTTAAAATAACTGCTAAATCATAAAGGCATCCCTATGGAGGGTACAAAACAGAGATTTTTTTACACTTATATACCTATACCTGTATTTGGAAGAGGTGCCTATCTGGAAACTTGAGAAGGTTTATAAGAGAGTAAAAAGTGTTCAATGGGTTTGCTGCCTAACGATCAAACTCCATAAACATCCAAAGCCATATGCATTGTTCTGCACAAAGAACTACTGTCTGGACAAATTTTGTGAAGGACACAGGACAAATAGATGCCTGGGGTGTTCTTTTAATTTCTTTTTATCTGTGTCATATAAAATATTTTTGTTACTTTGTTTTAAACATTGAGAATTTGATATAAATCCTCTGTGAAGAAACTGCAGAAATAAAGAGATCATGGATAAGACTGGTATTATGGGTAAGTCATATGGTTTTCCTACATGTGTTGAGAATTTTAGCATGGTGCAATGTGGTCATCTGTTTTAGATTTGCCATCTTCTACAATGAACAATGAATCTGAAGGTGGGGGTTAAGACCCAGTTCTTCAGTCATCAATTTACGTTGTCTAGAACCATCTCTCATACACTGTATTGTCAAAGTCTAAGAGTACACATACCACCTTCACTAAATGTGGTTCCATGCTCTAGTTAAGTATAGAAATTGTATAAAATTTTGGATGGGAAATAAAAAGCAATATCCTGTCCTCTTGAAACAAAAACAAAAACAACAATTGTGGTAAGATTACCACTACCTCTCCATTTCTTAAGAACATTCCTAATGCTAATATTGTCTCTTCTCTCAGTAAAAATGGGTTTCTGTATTTCCCCTCAATTCTCTCTACTAATAATTGCTTTCTTACTGAAACTAGAAGTATTAGCATTTCTCTTAAGAAATATAAGCCAAGAGGGAAAAAACACTGTCTACCCAGTTCATGCTAGGATTTCAATCAAACTCCTCTGCTTAAGAGAATTCCCAGATCATAGCCTATGGGATGTTTAGAATCGCCTTTCCTCCACTTTGCATACAGTTCTTAAAAACAAATTAAAATAAATAGGGAATAACACTCTCTAACTTGAGAAACTGAATACCCTTCCAGGCAGTGTGAGATCTGATTTTTAGCCTCCATGTCAACAAGCAATACGGCATCACTGCGTGCAAATTGAAGCATTAAGCACATCCTGACACATACATTACACAAGTAATCCACATCCTGAAGTTTCATGCTCTGAACTTTCCCACTACAAATAACTTTACTGCAGAATAACTCTTGGAGGTTGAGGGCAGATTAAGCTAATGATTGAGTGAGGCCTCAGTACCGAATCTCTCACTGTCACTAGGTGGATGCAAAGGAAATGAGTTTGTGTACTTTTCAGGTGAAAATTAGTTCAAGGACAGCCCTTTAGTGCATTTCAATGCAATCCACCTTAGGCATAGTAGCTAGCTAACAGCATGTTTGAGCTTAATGCATGCTAAATGTCAAGTGTGGATGCAAATGTGGCATGTAATAGAGCCAACTGACCTCGATCCTGAATTGATTGCATAATTGTAGAGTCTTGCCAATGCCAATACCAACACACCGGCACTCCACAGACCCTTGATATTGTTCTGACCCACTTCTGGGGGAAGGAGCTTTAAACCTCCCATCAGGCAAAGGAGAGAAATAGTATTTCATGGCCAGAGGAAGTATACATACCAAGAGGGAGTATACTTACCAAGGGGAATGAGACCACCAACATTTGTTTTATAAACTAGACTCAATTTCTAGTATTTTTCTTACAAATCCTCCAAAATAAAATATTTTCTTGTGCTCCAATGGAATATTTTCTTCACTAATGGAAGAATATCTTCCAATTTTTGTTTTGGAGAGAAAGAAGAAAAATCCTTGAAAAAGATCTGTTTCACCCAAAACAATCTCTCAACTTTCACTCTCCCAACATTTTTCTGGTTTGCTGCCAAAACAAAACCCCCATTATCTGCACAACCTAAGTGCTCAGTCATTTGCAACAACAAAAAGATCCTTGAAAAACTGATGATTTATGTTTCTGAAGTCTAATGTAAAACATGACAAGTTTGCCTTTATCTCTTTGCCAGTTGTGTTTCAGCAGCAGCCACTCCTACATGCTCATATTCATTGCAGCTCAGTTCACAAGAAGACAGGCAAAGTAGAGATTGAAAATAAAGGGCTACATTAATTTAATTATGGGGAAAAAACCAAAGCAAAGCAAACAAACCCAACATACAGACAACATTTTTCAGAAGCTTTAAGAGCTTACAATGAAAGTAGGGTGGGTGTTGAGGAAACAAACAAAAATTTATTCCTTTGGAAACCTTCATCTGTTTTCCATCCTCTTTCTGTCTGTTTCCCCATACATCTATACCCATCATTCTGCCGCTTCTAAAGTTTCTTTCAGAGTCTCTTCTCTCATTTTTGTTCACAAGAGAGCCCTTTCCACACTGGGCTTGCTCTTAGTATCAATCATGATCCTTCTGTGTTGACAGATTAACAAACAAGAACCAAGTCTGGTTTAGTAGTTCTTAATGGCATATAAAGCAGGCACAGAAATTTAGTTATGTTATTATTTCAACAGATTACCTCTAGCTCTTGTAGCAAATTTTTATACGAGGCAAGACACAAAGTGAGCTCCCTGTAGCTATCACAGAACTTCAGCACCAATTTATCTCCTAGAGATCCTATGAATTAAAAAGAAGGTATAAAAGAAACTCTTAAAAATCCACCTAGCCCTTTAATTTCACAGTCATGCACAATTTCTATTTTTAAATGCTACATATGAAAAAGATAAAAACAGCATGAGGGATTGATATTTCGCTTGCTAACATAATATATATTCCAGATACCAAATTCATCCTCCTACCCTTCCTTTTTCTTCCTCCCTGTAGGAGACAATCTCAGCATTCCCCAAGCTTCTTTTATATTAACCAATATGCTGCAGTCTTATAAAACTCTCCTAAGTCTTCTCTGAATGTGACTGCTGTTTGATTATTGGGAGTCAAACAGCTGTTCTAAATTTGTGGTGTCAGCACAGAGACTCATTTTATTTCAACTCAGCATGTGTGAATTTATTTTAGTTATACATTTATCTACACATTTCGTTGTTTATATTTACATATTCTTACTTCGTAATTTATATTATTCAACACTGAGCACTATCCAGAAGCTAACAGCAACAGTCCGATAGCATGATCCAAACAGGGGCTAACAAAAAGCTTGCTAATTAATAAGAAATAGCAGAAGGGTCACAGATCTCTTATGCTGAAGCCTCCCGTTAGCCTCTTCTTACTCATTGCTACTTCTTTGAAATGTCTGCATATGATCAACAGTAATTATCTCCCCTGTGAAACCCAGGGAGCCAGACTTACTGTCAAATCCCACACCTTACTGCACATTGCTAACATACTTGTCTTTAAAAAACATGTGTCAACTATGTGGCAAAAAAAAAAAAAAGGTACAGAAAACCCTTGTTTGGCATTTGCGAACTGGGACACCTCTCCCACTGTAAGAAGCTTGCAGAATTTGTGAACTTCTAAGGCATTTGTTTATAAGGTGAGATTAGTAAAGAAGAGAGTTTTTCACTGCTTTGTCCAGAATACAGAATTTGACTGGACTCTTATTTCTGCACAATGTGTGACTCCAATTACATCACTCTGCTTGGTGCGGGAACAGGCTGAGGCAGCATATGGAAAGAATCACGAGTACAGATTCCCTCGGCCAAAAACGCACTTCTGGTGGGGAGTGCTCTAGGGGCCAGCCAGAGATAACGTGCCAGAAAACTCATCTATATCCCCTGGTCCCTGTAAAATAAGATAACAGTGGCTTAAATATAAGGACAAACTTTACCTAAGATTTTAGACAGCATCTAGATATCAAATCCCAGGAAAAACAAGTCAGTTATTTAACACCAGCTTTTAATTTTTAAAGGCAAAACCATTAAAGTTCCTCTGTTTTTATTCAAATATTAATGCAGTAGGTTTCCCTGCTCTTGCTAGTCTCCAAAACATCGTCTGTTCCCATATTCCCATATGATTTTGAGTGATTGTTATAGTTAGCTATTAGCCATTGCCCCTTTGTTTATTTTAAAATGTAAACCTACTCCAGGATGTAGCAATTACGGATGCTCTGTTAGGAGCAGCATGCCTATCAGCATCGGTTGTTATGACAAACAGCTCAAGCTCTGTTAAGCTACATGAATGGGAATGCAATTAAGGGTGTACTTTATTATGTGATATAAAATGACTGTTATAATTGATGAGAAAAGATTAAGGTGCTTAATTACATGGCCCTTCCATGTGCCTATCAGTTATCGGTAGACTTTCCTCATAATTGTGATTTTGAACCATAGTTGGACTATCAAGGATTCTCATAAATGTAAAGATGAAATTTTACATGTCAGACTCCTTAATCTCCTGACATGCTAGGACAAATAACCAGTGACATGTTAAACTACTTATTCTATGCAACTACTCCACACACTACTAAAATATACTTCTGTTTTCTGGAAAGGCTTAGATTTTGTTTAATATATCTGCAAAAATTAGAGGAAACACGTCCATCTGTTTGTTTGTTTGTTTTTATTCTAGAATTATTTTAGAGTCAATGACATGCCAGCACAGCAAAATAAATCCAGATTAGACTGTTGAAAGAATGAAGCTGTTGACAAGGAATCTATATGACTGCCAGATTTAACTTTCCAACACAGGTTGATGAATGCCTCAGTGACAAAATGACAGTTTTTTCAGGCAATTTACATGGCAGTATAGGCACCTACATTATAGAGGAAGTCTAGGGACAGAAAAGTTCCTCCGTTTTACTTTTCTTACTGATACTTCTCTGGACAAGCCCTCTTTCCTGAACATGTTTTGGCAGATGAGTGTCCTAATATTCAGGGTTCCTAAGTTGGGCAACATCAAAACTGCTCCTTCTTTCCACCCTCCTGATCGGAACATGTGTACCCTCAAATTATTTAATAAAGATAACATTTGTAATTTATCATCCAGAATGATATTTTCCCCAAAGTCCAAGGTAAACTAAACATGCCTAAATAGGCTAAATAACTTTTTTTTTATATATTTCTGTTACTATGATTTTGCCAGAACAGTTAATGTACAGTCTTAAGCAGTACTTTAGATGCCATAACATCTAAATTGCCTGCTAGTAGTGCTCAGGCCACAACTCCCCTATTTGCCATGTTTGTTCTCCAAGTCTTATCCTAATTGTAACATGTTTTGCTAGTACTTTTTAGTTGAATTTCTTAGGAAAAGCAGATTTACGCAATCTGTCCACTCCTTCAGCTTTTGAACCTGCTGACCTATTTGAGCAAAGCCAGGCAGAGCAGTACATGCCTCAGAGATATTATGTTCCTACACTCTTCCTGAAATTCACAGTTGGACAAGGGAGAGGGATCTATATTACTAACATCACTTATGGAGCTATAGTGCGAACTCTATGTTGACAGCATTCAGCCATAAGTTCTCTGGGGAAACAAAAACGGAAAACAGGTCCGTGTTTCTGTCACAGCATCTGAAGAGAAAGACAGTTGGAGCTTATACAGCCCTGTCGCCTCTGTTTTTTTCCTTCTGTACTTCCCCTCCTAGGTGCACTGCATCCACTTCTTTTGCAAAGCAGAGAACCTCGATTAACCCTTGACTGTTTGCTGACCAACATGTCTACATCAGAAGGGAAAGACAGGGAAAGCACGGCTTCTCTTTCATCAAGGTAATGCAAGATACTTCCTTAAGAAAAACAGTAGCTTTGGGGAGGTGAATATTATCTAAGTCAAGCGGAAAGAAGGTATCTGCTCAGTTCTGATTGGTATCTGGTCAGCTGGGACAAAAGAGAGCATTACGGTAAGAGACAGAGGAACCACAGTAAAAGCAGGGCAGGAATCACTGTACAGAAGGAACTGAAATGAGGTTGTTGAGACAGTGAGTGAGGTGTAGGAAACTGACAAAACGAGACACAAGTTCCACTACTCTAAGTATTACTTCCTCCTCTTTCTTATTCCATTAAATCAGATGGCCATGTAGCTATGTGTTTACACTGCTCAAAGCAAGTTAAGAAAGAATATGAACAATGGAAATAGGGAGGAAGACGTTGACTTTGGAGCAGTCCATAGGTCCTGTGAAAGATGGTTATACATTCTTGGATTCACCTTTGTACAGATATGCCCCTCTGCCGGTGTGCCAGGAGAAACACAGACTGCCTCTGGAGGTAAGAAAGAATGAAGCTTTGCATTTCTATACTTCAGTGGAAGGTTTTGGAAATTATCACCATCTTGTTGTGCCAGTACTTTTCTTCACAACTCCCATGTGTTGTCTCTTCCATGACGTGCATGCAACTGAAGCTCAGTGCATCCTTCCTCTCTCCTACTTCTCCTACTTCTTTTTTTCTAGTTCCTGTATTTCTATGGCACTTACCACTTTAACACTTGGTACAGGGCAACCACAACACTCTGATGCCTTTTAAATCATACCCACCAGGAGGATATGAATGCCAACTTATGCGAGCTCGAATCCAGCATAATTCCAATTACTGTGCATGGACGGATGTCATTTATAGGATGCCGCTAGTTGGTCTCAACCCAAAAAAGGTAGAGAATAATAGTTTGAGCAATGAATACTTCTTGAACACCTAATGCATCCTCCCCTACTGACTAGAAAAATCTGTCTCAGACTCCTGCTGAGCTGCTGTCATCATGGAGCTGCTGCCACAGAGGGGAGCGGTGCCCCATCGCAGCTCCAGTTCGCTGCCCTGGGCAGAAGCCACTGTTCTGGCCAAGGCCACATTTCCATCCTTTGACGTCTTCACAGAGGCAGCAACCCCGGGGCACAGTCTGCAAGGTGCACGGAGAGGCAACTGCTGCAGGTGGGTATGGAAATGTGTCTGTCTGAGAAAAAAAAAAAGGAGGTAACTTGCTAGTGGGTATGAAAAAAGGAAGGTAAGGAGAGAGACCTTGGGGTCCCAATTGCTAGACTCACTGGTACAGTGAAAACATTGACTTCTGCGCCATCGAAAGAGTGTGGCACAGTGAGGACAGAGAAACCTGTGGATGACAACTCACATCCAGGTGAAGTTAATCTGGGACGTGGTCATCAACATGCTAGTTATTCAGGCAGTTCCATTAATCAGATGAACAACTATACTTGTCGTGTCCTAGTATGTCTTAGGGAGAGGCCCGAGAAATGTACAGCAAAGTAGAGCTGCAGCTCTGAATGAAAGCTCAGATAGATGCTAGAGCAGACTGCAGAAACTCAGTCTCATTTTTATCTACATCTAGTTATACCTTTTTCATAGGTTCCCCTTTCCTGAAGCCTTCCTAAGGAAGAATTACCCAAACTAAAAGTACAAATCTGGAAAAAGGGAGATAAAAAAAGTAACACTTTTAATGCTTCTTTCCACGAATCAGATTTAAAACCTGGCTTCTGATTGGCGGTAGAGCAGTTAGGATGGTACACAAAGGGTCATGCTCCTTCTTTCAGCATTAATTTGCAACATGGTATATTCAGTGAAGGTGAAAAGCTGCGTGGCACCACTGCTGGTCCAGATGAGGGTAAATGCATTCAGCAAGTTAGTCACTGTTAAAGTGAATGTTAGCACAACTGAAATAATTTAAGTAATTCACTCATCCACTCGCTTCCCCAATTGCAAGCAGTTTATACAGTAAGAACAACTTAAAAAAAAAGAAAGGACAAAAATCTACCAACTAGGCTGAGCCGCCATCCTCTCCATGTAATCCTTGGCCATGTTGATGGCTTCGATGTTTTCAGGGTAGAGCACACAGAACATTGCCAGGGCCCCGAGGTTGTTGCCATAAATTTCATTCCACCGAGCACTGAACTCCTTTGGGTCCCAGGGAGGAAGGTACTCCAGAGGATTCGACAGCATTGTTTGCACGGCCTCAATCAGACGAGCTGCAATGTGCTGGTGTGTGGTGGTGGCCTGGCGACGCAGAACCTCCATGTCCCCTTTGGAAAAGTAGAGCATGGGGTAGTTGTCGTAGTTGGCATTGACAAAAGGCACCATCGCGTCCAGGTCTCCCCTGGCGCCGTAGACAAAGGCAAAGCAAATCACGTGTATGAAAAACACACTTGGGGCTCCCCGTGTGTGAGTCCTCATTGTGGCATCAGATCTCCAAGTTTCAACGGCAGCCGAACCATCTTTGAAATATCCTACGGCAGATGGGCGTGAAAGAGAGAGTTAGAAAATGCATCTGTGAGACACTGTAATTCAGAAATACACTAGGAAATACAATTCCATCTAGACTTAAAAAAAAACACGTATTGTCCAGATGGCTTTCAAATCTTTTCTATATGAGTACTTCAGACAAAATATCTATTGAGCAATACATTCTAAAGAAAAATCCATACAGTTTAAAGAAAGCTCCTCCCTCCCACATCTTTCCCTCTAGTAGCCAATATGAGTAAAAGGAACACACTGACAGATCTTCTATTCTAGATTTCAAATAATTCTAACGGTGCCTAACATGAAGCACTGCTGACTGTATTGGCAAGCAGAGAAGGGCGGGAGAGGAGGAGGAAGGGGGAGAGCCAGAGAGCTTGTGCTGGCGGCAGCCAAGCCTGCGTGCTGCCTTGGCTGATGTTAGCAGCTGGAGAGGGAAGGATGAGGAATGCTGGAGGTTTGTGCTGGGGTCATTTTATACTGTGCTTGAGGCCTCTGGTTCTGACACGTCCTCATTTCCCCAAAAAAAAAAAAAAAAAAAAGAAACAAAAAAATAAAAAGGTCCAAAAGAAAAAAAGACAAAGACAAAGCGGCAGAGCCTTAGAAAAACAGCTGAAATACCTTGCCTTTAGGACATTCAGGATTTTTGCATCACTATTTTTACAGTTATTATTATTATTATTATTCTAAGGTGCTCTCCATTTTGCACGTGGAGATTTAGTGACAGCTACCAAGAAGGCTGAATGTTAAATTAAAGCGCATATTTTCCTACATACATGACTTCCCCAAATATGCTCAAATGGCAAATCTATGTGGAGGTTAAATGTGAGTATTTAAAATAGTAAGTTACTTCTTGCAAATTACCAACTATATAGCCTGGAGTCCCAGATAAAACATGGCCAGGATTCCCCTGAGGAAAGCCAGCAAATTCCTAGAATTCTTCCAAGGGGAAAGGTTACAGAAAGCAGACCCAAGAGAGACAGTTTTATGTAAATAATGAACAGTAGTTTTCAATTATTAAAAGGAGAAATAGAAGGAAAGAAAACCTAAAAACAAATATGAAATGTTTCTTCCATGGAAAACCTGTTTCACAGGATTCAGACATAAAACTTACAAGAAGCTGAAGTACAAAGCAACCTTTTTTTTTCCCCCAAAGCTCCCTACCTACAGATGCCAAAATTTTCTAACAGAAACTTAGGCTGCTAAAACCTTATTTAGAGACTCACATCCTGATTCAACAATGTAATTAATATGTGCATAGACAATGAGGCAACCCCGATAGACCAGGTCCTTCAGCAACTACTGCGCATACAGACACCCACGGTGCTTGTGTTCAGCTTCTAAAATTAATTTGGGAGCAAGCAAATTTGGCCAAGATGTACATCTTTTCTTATGCATTCCTGCCTCGGGTAAAAAGAATATTGCACCCTCTAACTGCCTACATTTATTTATCACAGTGTGCAGCATAATTACTTTAAGAGAGTATAATGAAATATGACATTTTCATAGTACTTTAATGTATTTTCCAGGTAAGTTTTGCCCTTTTTTGGATGTAAACCAATAATTACAGGACACGTTACGGAGATCACAGGGTGGTTTATTTGGTTATACTTTTACTATATCTACATATTCTCTCACCACATACACACATACAAAGAAACATAAACCATAGTTTATCGGAACATACTCATGTCTACTCATATTCTCATCTGTAAATAAGGAAACCATACAACAGTACATTTTGAAAGGAAGGAGTCAAAACCAGCCAAACTGGTACATCGTGTTTGAAATGTTTTTTGGTTTTTTTTTTAACTGTTGAGAAGAACTGCTTTTAAAGCCCTTATGATTCTTTAGAACTAGGGAAAGAGGAAAGAACTTAAAAAATAAATAAATCTGGAAAACAAAACAAAACAAAAGGCAAAAGATGCCTGTAACTTTTCCTGTGATCATCATACACTGGAAGAAGTTTCCTGGCTTATGCAATCAGAAAAAAATCCCAGCAAGCAGTAAGGATTAAGCACATACATAAATTTAGGGATGGTTGTAAGAGTTCTCTAAATTAGGGTCTTTCTGACCAGAGATTAAAGAACATACAGGAAGGCTGCCCAGAACTCCCACTTTGTAAATCTGGACACACATTTCCCAACATTTCACCAGCAACAAACAACTTCAGTGTTGTCTAAAATTCATATTCTGTATTTTAAGAATTTAATAACACCCCTCATTTTATCCTCTTATGCATGTATGCATTTAATAAAGTAAGTCCTTTTTTCAGCTTGGGCATGAGAAGCAACCACCATACCACATTGCTTAGAATAACAACAGCATAACTGGAAACTTGATCTACAGTAAATTCATAGGGAACATATTCAGAGTCAAGATCTGGAAGAAAGTCAATAGGGATTGACAAAAGCAGGGCTACAAAATCATTCTTATTTATTCTTGACAGCTTTCCCATGACGTGAAGACAATAACCATTGGCAGCCATGACTCGATAAGGCCAGCAAGCCCTGTCCCATAACTTGTCAGGGCCCAGGCTGGTGTGACAGGTGAATGGGAGGAGGCAGCAAAAGAGGCCACCTTCCTTCCTACACAAACCTCTGTGGAGACACCAGCCACAACCACGTGGAGAGAATCCCCCAGGAAGGTCCCAGGACAGGCTGAGAAAGTTGAGGTTGTTCAGCCTTGAGAAGAAAAGGCTCCAGGAAGACCTTACTGTGTCTTTGCAGTATTTATAAGGGGCTGATAAGAAAGATGGGGACAGACTTTTTAGAAGGGCCTGTTACAACAGGACAAGAGATAATGGTTTTAAACTAAAGGAGGGGAGATTCAGGCTAGACATGAGGAAGAATTTTTTTTACAATGAGGCTGGTGAAACACTGGACCAGGTTACTCAGAGAAGTAGTAGTTGCCCCATCCCTGGAGACGTTCAGGGCCAGGCTGCATGGGGCTCCAAGCAACCTGATCTAGTTGCAGATGCCCCTGCTCATTGCAGGGGGTTAAACTAGATGACCTTTGAAAGTCCCTTCTAACCCAAACCATTCTATGTTTCTATGATGATTCTAAGGCATGACTATGGCTCAAACTGTCCTACAGAGTGAGGAGACAGATGTTGCACATTTGCTCATCTGTGATGCCCTTAAAAGCAGGACCAGCAAAAGTAATAATGAAATGATGACAAAACTCCACATAGAATAAACATGTAGATCCGCAATATAAACTATCACCCAGGTAGTGACGAAATACAAACTGCATGGCTCTATATACAGCCACAACAAACCACCCCCATAAGGATTTCAAGTGGCAGAACTCCCTTCAGCTACAACCACCATCAAGCACTTCGCTGCCTAGGACAAGACCTGAGCACACTTCACTGCCTTACTGACTCAATCAGGTAACTCCAAAGGGCTAATGGGCACGATCATCCTTCCTCACTCAGTTCAGTAGCTGCTTAGAAACTACACTGATTGATAAGATATATAAAAAAACCACTTCAGAAATTAGCAGGTGGTTGCCAAAGAAGGAAAGTACCTTCAGCAGATGAATGTGACCAAAATAGTATAATTTAGGGACTATTTAAAATTCATTACAATGGTATAGATATACCTGTGCAGAAAACAAACACCACAAAACCAAACAAACAAACACCACATCCCACAAGCCAGAAACACTGACACAGAATGCATATTTAGCTGTGTTGAACGTTATACTTTGATGTTTCCTTAGGTAACTCGCATACTGAAAGCTAAAGAAACTCATAGTACTGTTCAAAAACACACATACAAACCCTGATTATCTGCAGAGCTCAGGTGAAGCCAGATATGTAGATAACTAGCCATATTAGCTCCAACTCACCAGTTTTAAGTGAACCTGCCACAAGTTTGTTTCACGTGCAGGGCTCAGAAGAATAGGAGCTTAGGCTTTCTGATTGCTTAAAATCACATGCACAAAATAATTTTTTAAAGTTAAAAGAATTCCTTACTCTCATATTACACTACATCATTACCAGACACATCTTCCAAGAAAAGCTCAACCTTTTCTGAAAATAGGGGGTGGGGTTTATTCAGCTTGGGAAACACGACCTGATAAAGTATTAAAATTGAAAGGAGGCTGAAGGGTGCCTTCCCATTGAAGAAAATGCTATGAGCTTCGAGAAGGCTCTCACTTAGTCCTAGATTGAAAGAGCATTTGCCATTGTTTCCACTCCATTGCCAGTAGAAACAAACAGCAAAGGACATAATTTATTCTAGAAAAAAATCAGACTAAATCTTAACTATTTCAGTTCTCCCCATCTGCATTAATGACTAGATGTTCAGCTGCAGGAAGAAACACATAAATTGTGAAACTGATGCCACTAACTAAACTGAATATTGATATATACAAATAAGTTGACCAAATAAACTTGGTTTAATACACAATTCAAATAAAAAAGAGGTCCTGTGTACTCCAGCCTCCTGGGCACAGAAAGGCTGGTCCAGCGGTGACAGCAGAGGAGTGAGAGAGGGGCAGCGCTGGGGGATGAGGGGAGGACAGCACCGTTAGGACCCTAGCCAGCACAGCTATTCTTGAAACAATCTGACCTTGTGGCTCATTACCAAAATAAAAACATGCAGAGAATTGTGGCTTTCTGCAGTATCAGTTCTGAAGAGCTGCTATGCTTTGTGGATGCTTTTTGCTGGGACACTTGTATCCTCCTCTACCTCACTGTGTACCCTGGGCAGAGCTAGTGCTCAAACAGGAACAAGACTCTCTGGCCAGAAGAAGGTGGATGGAGTTACACTCTCGGTGAGAGCTGGGCTTCCCACTCCCATGCTATCTTCTCCTTCCAGATTGCTCAGGACATTCTGCAGGCAAACCCTTGGCATCTCTGCTGCAGATACACTGGCTTTCCTGTGAACCCCCCTGCAAAATACCAAGCTATCTCCAGTGAAGTTAAGAGTACTGAAACTCTGCTCAAGTATGAAATCTCTATACTTGTAAGGAAAAAACAAAGCAAAACAAAACATAGGTTTTAACTACTTTAAATCTCAAAATTACCATTTAAAGACTTATTTCCACAGATTTTACAACTTTGTCTTCTTTTGGAACGCTCCTGTTTTTCACAAAGGCTACAGTTCTCATTATTGCTACTTGAATTACCTCCACAAGTGTTACGGTAAGAATTATGTGCAAACATTTAATGGAAAATCTGTTCCACCATACTGACAAAAAACAAACCTTCACGTTCAGCCTGCAAATCTTTACCTTAGACAGTGACCTCTGAGTCAGCAAGGACTTAACTTTCATAAATATTTGCATAATTTCTTGATAAATTATTCAAAGTGAAACCAAGCTTTTAGAAAAAAAAAATGTAATGCTTAGTCAGTTCTGAATTTCATGTTGAACACCAGTGTCATTCTACTTTTGCCACAACTTAAGTTACATGATAATATCATGTTGTTAAGCTATTCAAAAGTACTAGCACTAAAAATAAAATGAGACATTTTAGCACCCAGTGCTAAAACAGCTAAGAGAGTCATAGATATTTTAACAAGAAATGTTCAACCACTAGCAACAGCTACTGCCATACCTATACCATGAAACTAATAGGTAATGTTGCAGTAAGATGTGCAGAACATCTTGTTCCACTCAATGCAGATGGGTTTGCATCTTTTTGTACCAATGCTGACAGCTGCCAAAAAGTGGCTGCTTTGCCACAGGAGTGCTAGGCTGGATCACAGTGGAGAAAAAACTTCTATAGGAAGTACCTCAAATCATTAGCAAATCTTTTCACACACACTGCAGATGACTTTGTTGCTGATAAAGAAGTAGAATCTATAAAACCGAATTTATCAGTTGGAAACAGTGGTGTTTTAAAATCATGACATTATCAACTGGAGAGTTATTTTGTCCAACAATGTCAGTTGTAGCATTGATCTAAATATTTTGCAAACATATTTAAAAATCGGAGAGCAGTTAAGTCCTCTAACTGAATCCCATGACATCTAAGTACTAAATAATTCAGGCTAAGTCCATAAAAACTGAGAGGTAAAAGAGTCAATAGAGACTAACTCGCATACATTGCCATTTGGTTCCTACAGACTCACAGAAACATATCTGATATAGCAAAATTAGGCAACAGATGGAGTGGGACCAAGAAAAGTATAAACTTATTTCTGTACTGTAGCAATGATAATAAATCTACTAACCAAAGCCCCAAGCTGTACAGTTCCCACATCAGCCAGCAGCACTGCTGAGTCTCTCACAAAGCTGCAGGGCTGGCCACCAGTGCAGGAAATTCTCATGTCCCCAGGCAACAGCAGTCAGGAGTCGTTCTTCCATCCCCCCTGTTTGTCAGTCAGATAGAACACGAATGACCATCTGCCTCCCCAGTAAAAATGCTGGAAAGGTATAAAAGTCACTGCTCATAACTTGAAAAATACCTATTTTGACCCTAACCACCGAGGGACATGACTTCATTTCTTCCTCTGATTTTTTAACTACGAGAAATATGCCACATCACAATTATATAATGTCAAAGGTATTTAAAAGCTTAAGTACTGAAATCCTGAATATAATTCAGAATTAAATCTACAATAAAATAAAATATAGCTAAAGCATAGCTCAAGTATCCAGGTGTTAGTATCGCACTTGTTCTGAAGCGACCTGAAACACCTTAAAAGACGCTTTGGATCAACTTATATGTCTGAATAACAGCTGTGTTATGAAAATCATAAAGGCAACCAGAAACAACCAGTTCATATAAGAATTATCAGTGTATGACATCATGTCAGCAGTCAAGATTTTAACTTGTGTCTGTCCTTTGATCTATACACAAAATTCAATGGATCTATTTAGAGCAGTACCCAGCAGTGCGAGACCATCATTCTGGGGGGAATGGAGGGTTGCACGCATTCTCCACCATGCTACAGATAGGACAGCAACTGCAAAGTATTTTTGCAAGTTTACAGCAGGATGTGTAAGGTATCTGTGACCGAAGGTTCATCTGCTTATTCCTTTAATTTGAAAGCTTATTTGTCTATTTCACCTCTGTATGTATAAATTAACAGGGTATACACACCTGCACACTGAATGCATAACCTTTTCTCTGCCTCAAGCAAAAAAAAGATTTAAACTGTTTGCATGCCCAAACCATAACCTGTGAATTTGGAATTTTCTTCTATTTTATAGTTTATCCTACCATATAAATGCTTTCGCAATAATTTTTTTGATTGCGCTAACCTTACTATCCCTAACCCTTACTGGGATCTTTGATTCCATACTTCACAGCATAGAATGAGTAAGAAAGTAATTTTGATATGCAAAATCCTGAAGGCAATCATTCCCAACCAGTACAGACATGCCTGCTAAGGCATCCACATTTAGTGAATGAAAGCTCAGTCACTTTTACCATCAAAGGCGTAAAACTACAAGCTACCACAGAAAGATTTCCTTTAAATCATCAGCATTTTTTATTTTATCCTGAGCTGAAGTACTTTCAAAAGGCCATTTAAATATTTTAAAAGATAGATTTTTCTTTTCAGAAATGTTTCCATAAATGCTAACACTAATGGAAGACAGTTCCGAGAATTTTTGTATAGGCCAAAAGGATGTATTAACTACATTTGTCTGTTCCGTAATGTCCCAGAAGTTAAACCTGCAAATCACTCATCCATCTCTTATATTACAGCACACAGGACACTTTTGGGGCCCTGGACTACAATTATCATGGACACTGCAGAAACACAGAACAAAAGTGCCTGTAACAATTTGGGTGGTGACACGGTATTCATTCAGCAGCTGCCAAGAAGTAGTGTAATCTTCCTGGCCCATGCACATGGACCCACTCAGGGGGTCTGTAAAAGTGTGAACCCCTAGGTGTGGGGCATCAGAAACCAGGCCTAGGGTCTGCTCTGACAGCAGCCTCCAACCCAAATGCGCAACCACGTCTCACAAGAGGGAATGAGCAAAGGAAGAGATTATCTGAGGTCAGCGAGAGCCTGATCTCTGCACAGATCGGGGGGCACAACCGCGGTGCAGAGGAAGAGCTGGAAAACCTTCAGAGGGTGATTGCAATGCCCAGGAAGCGCAGATAAAGGACAGAGGAAATTAATCATACGTGCAAAAGGGGAAAACCAATTTTACTGCTGTCAAAACAAAATTCCTCCTGGTGCTTAATCTGCCCCGCTCAGGCTGCTGCATGCCAGGGAGCTTCCCTCACTTTTTAGGAGGCTGATTACAGCATCAGACTTCAGATACTGAGACTAGTGTTTCAATTTCTGACTTTAATTTCTATCCTCTTTCCCAACTAATACTAGTCTTGAAACTTTCCAAATACTTGTAAATGCCGTAAGTCCTCCGGCTTGTTGTTCGCCTCTACTACGGATAATTAACAGCTTTAACCTTTCCTGCTTGTTGTTTTATTCGTCCTTCATTCGGTTACCTCTAAGATGTGTGAAAGGAATGAAATATTCCAGACAGAGTTTTACAAAACTAATTCTCACTCTCTGGATCTATATCTATCTACAGACTTCAGCAGCTGAAAGAGATCAAAGAGATGTTTTTATTTGTGAAGCATTTCCACAGGACATCATAATAATAGATGGGAATTCTAAAACACATCATATCCTTCAGTTGCTATGGGATCAAACTCATTTTGACTATGTTTCTATATCCTGTTTATGACTCAGTCTTGCACGCAAAACTATTTTCAAATTTTACTTTTTATTTATGTTAAAGTATTGTGACTGCATGTAAGAGCACCAGCAAAGCCAATTTATTATTTTAAAAATACTTCAATCTAGGCAATTTAAATCAACACTTACTGTTATATTATCTACGTATCATCTTAAGATGTGTGTACACAGACCTCAAATGTGTATTCACATAGAACTACTATTTCATTTGCTACAGGATAAATGCCTCTGTTGTTGTAGACCTAAATTGCACCACTCTATCCAGTAGTCACATCTCACTGCAGATCAATATGCTGTTCATTATTATTGGTACAATTCTGTTGATACCTCTGCTGCTTTCGTCTGTTATCTCATTATTATATTTTACATATATGTATGTAGATGTGGCGTATCATTTATATATCTACAGATATAATACATATGTACCCAGAAGCAGATGATTTTTTTTCAAGGTACAAACTTGGACAGACAATAAAATGTATTGTCCCATAGTTCCTTTGGGGTTATCACTACTGTCTTCACTGCTGCCCAGAATACTCTTGATAGAAAGTGGCAATTACATTTTCATGGACTGAAGCCTCAAATGCAGATAGAGTTAGAAGGCTACGTTACTCCTGTAACATTTAGCTACTCACAACTGGCATGACCAATTTGTGTGAGTAGGCATCAACATAACCATTAAATTACAGTAAATTATGAAATTTAGAATTGTATAATCTCATTTTTGACCTTGAGTTGTGCAGGCATAGCCCTCCCAGCAGAACTGAAACCTGACACATTGTTTTGGCAAAAAATGTGATGCATCACAATTAGAAGGATCTGATTAAAAGGCTTTAAAATGACATGACATCAGCATAAATGCTTTCAAACAACTCTTTAAAACTCTGGGCAGTCATTTGATTAGGAGACTTAAGAAAGCATACCAGGTTTATATCAAATGTTTAGCATTTTTAGTATTTCTGATTAAAAAAAACCAAACAACAAAACAAACAAAAACCAAACAAGAAAATATACCAGGACAACTGTGGTAAAGGAAATCTTACGTTAAAATGATGTTTGTCTAGTTCTGAGATACAGTACCTGCCTGAGTCTAGTGACTGAGGTCCCTGCAAACCTGCTCTAGATAATGCTATTGCCTATTTCTACTGTTATACTCTGTGAATCTGGGCAAGGGGAAAACCAGAAACACCAAACAAAGGTAATTTCAGTCTGCGTACATAATGGCTGCATTGTGCCTGAGCTTTCACACCTGACTATGTCCCAATATCGGATGAGAGTGTGATGCCAGCACCTGATGTGAAAAACTATTTCCAGTGCTCCGTCCTGAATGTGATTCCCAAGATGACCAGACCCCTCCAGTCAGCTCTCCGTTACAAACACTTCACTTCTGCTAAACTTCTACTGATAAAGCTTTAATGAGAGAGCTAAATGACTTCAGCTAAATTTCCATTTTCCTAGCAGGCTTTAATTCCCTCCTCTGCTCTGTTCCCATGCTGACCAGGTAACTAGGTCCAGCCAAAGTGTAGCACACAAGGGTTTGGGGTTTTGGCTAATGCAGCTCTGTCACACCTCACCACATCCCTGCTGGGCTTAGCTGGGCTAACAGACATCAGTACAATGCTTACCCGTGTAAACAGAAAAGTAGCTCAAAGGAAGGGCTTTCTGCCAAATATTGAGTCTGATAATAATAAATACATGGCTACAGTCTTGAACAACAACCAGCACCATGGTTTAACAACTTTTGGGAGTACATTATTGTAACTAAACTGTTTTATCTACTTCATGAATGAAGATAGCAAAGAAGGAATAAACAGCCAGGACAAACTTGCTGCTGAGATATCATATTTACCAATTAAATACAACTTGCTAAGAAAAAGTCATATTCTCTTTCACTGTTCAGATACTTGGATTCCAAGTCTAAACCAGGAAACAATAGTTACGGAAAGTTGTTCTTTATGTTTTTAATCCCTCCAGAAAAAAAAAAAAAAAAAAGAAAAAAAAAAAGAAAAAAAAGCCAACTACAACAACAAAACCCAGGGAAAACGGCCTTTATTTCTTGCAAAACGTCCAAGAACAATAGCAGTAGTAACCAAATTTCTTTCTTCGCATTGCTAGAGTATGTTGTGGGTGCCAGATGTGCAAGTTTCCACACACAAGCCTAGGAATGTGACTCATTTTTAGCTAAATGCAATCACTTCTGAGAGAAGGGACACTTCAGTTTCACAGACCCGTTTACAGCCTCATTTAACCCTAGTTCTCACTGCTCAGACTCTCAGGTACTGAAGGATGCGACCATTTCTCCACTAGCAAATAAGCTCACTATGATCATTCCCAACCCAAAAGCTGCCTGATGATGGGAATGACCTTCTACCACCAATTTCTTCAAAACCATACATGCTTGCTGTTATTTTACTTGAGGGAAATAAATAGTACACAGTGACTTCATGTGCATGGTGTTTGAGATGAGCCTTTAGAAAGTACCAAAACCAAGATGTCACTCTAAAACTGGCTTTCCGCTACTCCTTTTTACTTGTAACTGTATGCAACCTAGGAAAACCACATCTAACATTCTGACAGGTAATTAAATTCCTCTCCATTGTGTTGCAGACATTTACTAAATAACTAGTTAAAACAACTAATATAAACTATAACAAAAACTCGGCTCACTTGGGCAACCAAAATCTATGCACTTTTACCACAGGCAATCAATTTGTTCAGCTCGTATATTTCTTCCTTTGGAATCCATATTCTCTATGGCCAAAGAATAGGTTTTAGAAGAGATTGTATATGCATATACAGTGGCAAAACAGCACCAAGTGTTTTCTGAGATGAGTCTCCACAGTAGAGGATACAGATAGGTTTTTAAACTGTCCTCAAATCCTGCTCTTGTATTAAATAACAGCACTCAGGTTTTTTTCACGGCAATTCAAAATTACGCAAACTATCACAATGCTTCAAACAAAACAACAACAGGCTCTTATTTTTAATAACAAGAAAAGAAAATGGCATTTTGGTAAAGTAACAGTAGTTCGGTCTCAAGAAAATATGCTGTGATAAGTATATTTTTGTTTTCACATCCTGGTGAAGTTTAGGGAGAGTCAAGAATGTTCCAGTCAAGCATTGCTACTTTGTTGACTTCTACTAAAACCTTAGCTCATTTAGGTCACTTAAGAAACACACAAGAAATGACACACAGTAAAAGAACGCATAGCTGAAATAATATTTAGCGCTTCTGTACAAAAATGCACCCAAGGATCTCCAAGTAGTTATGAAACAAATTAATTAATTAAACCTCTCATCACCCCTGTGAAGCAAGCAAGCACATTTATCTGTTTTATGAGGAAGGAAACAGAGCCATGGAGAGGTGGAGTGACTTGCCCAAGGCTACCCAGCAAGAGTCTTTCAGAGTAATAAACAGCATCTGAATTATTGATTCCCACTGCTGCCCTTCAGCTGAATTGTTCCTTTCGAGTTATAATCATTGTTGGCATGATAAACATAATGTGGCAATATGTAGCTCAGATTTGCTTTGTCTTTGTTTAGATTATATTAGAACTTAAGTGTCATTTAAATTGCAATTGATCTTAGGGTAACCAAAAACCTCTGAGTAGTTGAGCAATATTTCCTGTATTTCATTCACAATTGTATCTATTTCTTGTATTGCCATTGCTTATGTCCAAAAAAGCTACTCCAGCTTGAAAAGGCAGGAAAATGTCACAGATTTCAAGAGGGAACAACAGAAAACAAGAGGGAATGTCTACCTTCATTCATACATTTCAAGAGTTGGCATAAGATGCACCAAGTGATGATGCATCACTTTCATACAATAGCAACTTGCCATCCTGGGGCTGAGGAAATTGAACTTTGCGAGTTAATAATTGTGGTCCCAGGGCACTTAGAGCTTTTCCAACAACAAAACAAAACAAAACAAAACAAACAAACAAACAACAATCAAACAAACAAAACAAATAAAAACAAACAAAAAACCACCACAAAAACAGTGGCAGGAAGTTGCATCGGGCAAATCCCTCTTTTCCTGTCTCTCAGCTTCCCCAGGTGCAAGACAAGGATGCTACCGCTTACCTTTCACACTCGCATGTTTGGGAGGCTTAACTCATTAGCAAAAGGCTCGGAGGCTCTGGCGTCAACGGTGCTACGGAGGAGCAGAAAGCTGTTAGACACGTCGCCCAGAGATGCAGCTTTAACCGGGATGTCTCTCCGCTCCCACCTCCCCGGGAACACGGGGACCCATCCTGCGAGCCGCCCTGCACCTCCGGAAGGGTGCGGGTGTCCAGGCGCCGGTGCCCTGACCGCAAGCCCCGCGCCGCAGCGACCCGCCGTCCGCTCCGCCGGGGACAGCCCGGAAAGGCCCGTGCCTGGAGGCTGCTCCCCGCGGGACGCCCCGGGACACCACCCCGCCCCGCTCCCGCACCGGCTGGACCCAGCCCCCGCTCCCCGGCCCCCGCCGGGCGCTGCCGTGGGGCGCCCGCCGGCACCTGGTGCCCGCTCGCTCCGCTGGCCGTCAGCAGCGCGCCCTGGGGATGGAGACGCATCTGGCGCGGTTGGGAGCGCTGGGTCCAACCTCCCCCTGCCCAAATCCGCCGGTAAACACCGCCTCCAGCCGTGCGCTGGCGGAGGGGCGCTCCCGGGGCCCTCCCCGCCGCCGGCCGTCCCGGGGCCCGCAGCGGGCAGGACGGGATAGATGGAGGGGTCGGGTCGGAGCGGAGCGCTGCCCCGCACCGCACGGGCACTCACCGCCGGCGGCCCCTGCCTGGCTCGTCTCGGCGCGGACCCGCCGCTCGGCAGCCAGAAAGTTTCTCCACCGCAGCCCTGGGGGACGGAGCTCGGCGGGGGGGGGACGTTTTTCAACTCAGGAAGAAAATGACTCCCCCCTCCCGCTCCACCTCCCGCCTCCCCTCTCTCCGCCCTCCTTCCTTACCTCTCCCCGGTCCTCCTCCTCCCCCGGCCCCGCCGGCCCCTCACGCCATGGCGGCACCGCACGGCCGGCCCCGGGGCGGCGGGGAGCCCGCCTGGCGCTCACGGCCCCGCCGCCGCGGCTCGCAGCCGGGCACACGGGCTGCGCAGCCTCCCGCTCCGGCCCGGAGCGCTCATTTAGTTCTCCGTGTGCTTATTTATTTATTTATTCCTGGCGTGCAGACGCATTTCACTCTCCCCCTCTTCCCCCACCCCTTCTCCTCCCCAGCTCGTGCTGCACGGAAATACCCTAATTCTCTCTTTCCGCGGCAGGACTTGTTTCTCTGCAGGGAACGTGTTGGCCCCGACTCCGGAGTGCCGGCGATTTGATTTTTTTGCACCTGGAACGTGAGGCAGCAGTACCAGGGTTCGGGCAAGGGGTGCTGTGGCGGGTAAAGCGTGCGGGGTGACCCATTCATATACAATGTCCATCTCTACTGCTGTCATCGTATTTTACGCGAGTACTAGGACCTCCCATCCAAAAATTTCCACAAGCCGGAAAAGAAACAAAAAGCCAATTTGTCAATCTGCCCTTTTAAGTCTGGTGTGACTACTTACATAAATGTTTCCCATGTAAAACGAAAATGTGAAACACCATGACCATTCAAGCCAATCACCCTGACATTATCTTTGCAGCCACTCAATTGAAAGATACTTAGGAAAGTAATATGAAAGAGGTTAAACTTAAATGAACCTCTGGAACAGTTCTCTTTGCTTTCTCAGTCACTATAACGAAGAAAAAGTGTGAAGTGAAGAATTCCAAACGTTTGTTGGCTCCCAGAAGCTGTTCATGTTTTATCATCTTCAGACTACTCTACTGAAATGAAAATAAAAATATTTACGTGTGATAGACCAGGATGGTGTTCAGCTACCTTAAGTTTGCATTTCACACAGTTTATTCTTCATTCTAATAATGTGTTTACTGATGTTGCTGAATCAGTCAGTGGGCTTTGAGTCCCCGGTTCACTGGCTTTAAAATGTAAAAGCTGTGTTTTCTGAGGATGGTTTTAGACAGGCTCTTTGTGGTTTACAGTGTGATTTCCTGCTGTTCTATCAAGATTAAAAAACTTGTGGAAACTACATGAAACTAGAAACTATACATTTGCCTTCACCTCTGTTGTATTTCTGAGCAATATCTATTGACAGTCTCAGCATAATGAATAGAGATCCACAAGCTGTTGCTGCAAGGTTTGAGAGCAATGCCAGAGCCTGGAATGAAGCCTTGCTTTTTTACCAGTAATGACATGTCTAAAGGCACTAGGTGCTTCAGTTTCCATCATGCAAACACTAGATTCATCATTAGAAGTTATGTTTCTAAACACCTCTTTGAATGGTATTATGCTATACTGCATGGATGGTAGAGTTGCAAAATATTAATGTTGTGACACAAATGAGCACAAGAAGAGCTATAGACTCCCCCAGTCAGACCAGCTGTAGTTAACAGCACAGTTCTACTGGAATTTCTAAAATCATCAGAATGCCTAAAGTGATGAGGAGGGAGGTGTCTGAGAACGAGTCAAAAGTCTGTATCATTAAGTATTTAAGTATATTAAGTATCTGACTCTAAGGTAAATGGAATTACCCCTTAAAATTCTGAACAGGATAATGCCCAAACAGCTTTTGAGATCCTTATCTTAGTCTGAGGATGTATCTATCCATATTATAGAGAAACCACACTGTGCTGCCTTGTCACAACTGAATACCTGGGCAAAGCACACTGGTTCTCCTATCACCTGTGCACTTGGGTTTCTGCCTCATAGAGGATGAGCTTGGATTTGCTTGGATCATGCTCTGGTGTGCAGTTAGACTGTGGTTGAGCTACATGCACCGAGTGGAGAGGGAAAATCCTCTCTGCCTTATGTCCTTTTGTGTAAAATCGGGCTTGTTTTACTTCCCAATACCTTACGGGGTGCTTGTCAGGCTAAATAAATAAAACTTATAGGATGATTCAGAGATATCAAAGAGAGGCAAGGTCTGCCCATTCTAGATTAATTTCAGCATTACCACTAATAATCTTGAAATGAGAATGACCCCAGTTTTAGCAAGCTTCATGTATATGGAAAGACTGAAAAAAATAGCCTAAGGATGAGAACATTGGAGGATGATGTGGTAGCAGCCTTCAGCTATGTAAAAGCTGATGAAAAAAAGATAATTATCTCTTGTCCGCATCCTCTGAGAACAGCATGTAAATTGCTGTAACAGATATTTAGGCTAAATGGGGGGGGAAGAGTATCTTTGAGGGTAAATAAAACAGGAGTGAATGGCAGCTCTGTCCCTGGAGGCTTTTTAAGTACAAGTTGGACATATATTTGACAAGAATGGTTCAGGTCTAGGAAGTCTGATGGATCCTGCCTTAGAGCAAGGGGTGAACCAGATGACCTGTCAAGGTCCTTTCCAGTCTCGTTTTGTAGAATTACGTTCAAAATGCTACTTGCACAGGCAAGATTATGGCTCCTCTTTGATCTTCCTATGCCCTTCACCTCTTTAGCAATGGATGAAACCTCCCTTGCTAAGGCTGACCTTCTCTTGGTGGTTTGCTAGCCTTGCTTCATGCCAGTGAATTTGTTGCTGATGACAGCAAAAAGAAAACAATTAAACAATAAAACAATGTCAATCTGGAGCAGAAATTCTGGGTGGGATCCATCTAACCTCTGAACGTGTCATGCACTTTTGTTCTATACTTGACTGGTAACTACCTCTGATCTAGTGATGTTAGAGTCTCTTTATAACTGCAGAGAAAAATAAATACTTTTAGGGTAGAATTCATCTGTCTTCTTTTAGACATCTTCTTTAGGATGTGGTGAATCATGTCCTCAAGCTACCTATTCTTGCCATCAACCATAAAGTTGGTTTAAATGACTGACTCTGTAACTTGCTGTCATACAATTTCTACTCCCTTGGTGCTTCTCTCCCTGAAATCTCTCTCTCCCTCTCTGCTCCCAAGTATCAGAACCCTATTTTATTTATTCCTTTCTTCTTTTTTTTATTGGAAAGGTCCCACGGAGATTAAGAATTTTTATAGCTGTCATTTCCTTAAATTGCATCATGCGACACTGAACATACAGCAAACTGACATTTCAGGTGGCATTGCTCCAGAATGGATTTTGGAGAAGAGCTAAATTTACCTTTTGGAGCTAAAGACCACTGACTTGGCCAGTTGTGCAGAGCATGTTCCATGGAAATTGTTTGAAAACTGTTCAGGTCAGACACTGTTCTAGTCATATATCACATGCTCTTTATTTTTTCTTGGCCTTCATGGCAAGCAACATTACAGGGAACGTGAAATGTCTGGTGTCTGTGTAACTGAGCCAAATGTATGTGGGAAATGTTGCCTGTTTCCAACAATGGCAAGTTTTTTAGGTCACACACATGGAAGTCACTGCCTTAGACACCGAAGTATACAGTGCACTTCTTGAAAATGTCCACTGCGTCAGAGACACTGTGAGCAGCCAGCTCTTGGTTAGGAGGTCTTGATAACATCTGTTCTTCCCCCCGCCCCAGATAGTAAATGAAGTTTAAGGAGTGAAAATTTCCAAGAAGACCCTGTGGTTATCTAGCCTGCACAGAGGGGAAATGCACTCTATTTTCCTGTTGATTGACAAGCTGGGTCATGAGGATGTGAAGAGGGAGCAAACCCCATTGCTGTGCTAGGACAGTGAGAAAGGAAGGCAGCAGGGCTGCCAGTGGTGCAGGGCTTATGCTTTCTGGAGGAGACACCAAGTGTCTGCTGATGCATTATACATTTTAAAGCCTTTGGTTCTCACTTAGTTGTGAAAATGGGGGGATGTTCAGTCCTTTCCACATACACAGCCGTGGCTCTTCTTTTCTTTCTTCCTGCCCAGCCTATGCAACAGCATTTTTTTCTCCCCATATATATATATATATATTTTTTTTTTTTTTTTTAAAGTACCTCCCTGTCACTGAAGTCCTGTTCTCTGTGTGATCTGTTTGGTCTCTAATTTCCATGTCAGAGGCACTTCTACTTTTGTCATTAAGTAGTAAAACTCTTCAACTGAAAAGAGAAAAATACAAAGTTCTCCAGATTCCTTCACTAATTGTCCAAAACAATTGATTTTCTTATGACCATAATCCTTGTGTTCCTTTTGTCTTTTGTGTCCAGCTGTGAAGATTTCTGATCTTAGTACTGTGAACTGAAATCTTTAGGGCATGACTGTTAGGCCAGTGTCTTCTTGTAGCTGAACTGCAGAACTGCAAATCTGGAGACTTGCCCTGCTCTCCTTGATCTGGGCTGCTCTGCCCAGCTCTTCCCCCTGGACTTTATTAGTGCCACATGAAGGCAGCTCTAATTTTCAAATCTTATCCCAATTCCATGGGGGGGGGAATATTGGCTATGTCTTATTTTCCAGCCAGGGTGTGGACCAGACGGTGTCCTAACTTTGTTGTTGTTCCTACTACATCCTTCAAGCTTATGAGAGTGTTGCATGATTCATACCATTTACTACTCAGGGACTTGGGAATCTGGCTCACTGTGTAGGCAATGGGCAGAAATATCACATCTCCAGAATCACGTAATGAAAAGGAGTAGCTTGCAATCAGTCCTGAGAATCAGAAATAGTTGGAAAACTGAAAATCAGGCCTAAGCTACTTAGGATACATTTCTGGCTGGGGCATATTTAGTGTGATGTAAAGCAATTTCTCTCAAAGGAAGATCTAGCCAGCTGTTTCCTATGGGTCTGTCGGGTGCCGGGTACGTTTATGGGACTGGAAAGATGCGTTAGAGCATCAAATGCCTCTACCTTCCTTTGCTCCTATATCTACAGCCTGGAAATACTTCTCTCCTCCTCACAAAAGCAGCATTTTACTATTCTACATTGTGTTAGCCAAAGTGTCAGTAGGGTAGCTGGAAAGCGAAAGCACTAGATTGTTTCCTGAACAACGTTTCTTTGTATGTAAATGGAACATCTTTCTCTGCTTTACATTTCCTTTCTTTCCTTCTTTCTTGCTCTCACCATGTGTTCAGCCTGGTTTAGCCTGAGGCCAGGAGACAGAAGGATGAGAAAAAATTCCTGCAGATTTCTTCATGAATGGGAAGCTGCAGCATCAGTAACCTCAGCAAGGAGAGGTAAAACAGAGGTAAGTGGAGACAGATTGGTCCATAGACATGTCAGGAAGACAGCAGCCATAAAGCAGGTACATAGGTACTTACTGAGAAACACCAAAAAAGACCTGCATCAAATTAAAAATTATGTGTATCATCTGGTCTGTGCCTTTCCACAGCAGAATTCATGACAGCAGGACAGTATCATTTTTATTGCATTTACACCACTGTAGACATCAGCTGGGTTTAGGTTTATCTCTTTCTAGCAGCTGTTGTGTTGCCTAACTGGCCTGCTACTTCTTTAGCACTTACCCTTTCTATTCTCTGGTGATGACCAGAACAGGTTGGAGTTGGGGAGACCCAGCAACATGTGGCTTTTCATTCCGCTGAACTGGTTGTTACTTTCTGCTCTCAAATGTGTGACCTTTCTCAACATGTCAACTTCTTTCCTTCCAATTTTCTGCGATGTTACAAACGGAGCATTATCCCCTGGAGAGCACAAACGATTAATGCTCATGCTGAGAGAAACTTTCTGAAGACAGACTTCAGCGGAGCTCCCTGAGAGCTGATTGCCACAATCTCTCTGGATGCCGGATATGTTGCAATAATGTTTTCCATTTGTAACACACTGTCTCCAATGACTAGAATTTTTAAGGCTGGAATCCACCTATTTTATGGAGTCACTTGATATGTGGAAAGCCAAGCAGGTAACAACTGCTGGAATTCATGAAAATATCCACAAGTTGCTTATTTAGCCCCATCCCCAATTCTTGTGTTTCATACTACTGTACTATCTCTTCCTTCTTACACTAGAGATTTGTAAATGAAAATGGTGCATCTTAGTAACTGTATTTGAACTTGTCGCTGACTCTCCATTTCTTTTTGTAACCATCTCACTCTAATTTCCTGCATCCCTAGTTGCAGCCAAGACTCAAAGGGGGGATATTAGATCAAACGAAAACACAGGCATTAGACATTTATTTCCACTTAAAGATCATACTTATATTTGCAGCACTAGAGGCTACCATAGTGAACAACTCTGCACACTTGATTCTGAAGCAATGGTGCCCACCAGCTCGTTGCTGTGGTTGTGGTCAGACATATTTTCCCTAAAGACAGCTTCATTGTTGCTCCTAATTTTTGGGCCTTCATGAGGTTGTTGCGTTAGTCTGCATCATTAGTTGGTTATTGTGTATTTTGGTTCTTGTTCCTGTGCTTTCCAGGGCACTGCTGCTATTTCAGGGGTGTCTGCAACCACCTCATGATCATTCACTCATACACACGTCCCTACTTGTGGATCACTGACAGTCACTCTGCACAGCAGTAGCTTCTGAATGTGGACTCCTGTATGTATACACACATACAAAGACCTGTACAGTTAGGTTTAATAATATCAATCTAGTGAGAGACATATTAATGGTAGTTATCAAATCTGTTTTCTTTGAGTCGTTTACTTGTCTTCAGGGTACAATTTTTTTTTTTTTTTTGCTAATTTAGTCTATGGATTAATATCAGAAATGTATCAGCTATCCCCAAATCCTACAAAATAACAGGAGAAAGGTTGGAGGAAAGAGGAAAACTCCACATAATAGATATATTTTGGTAGTTATTATTTATTGTAATACATGTAATCTCCATTCCCTGATACCCTCTAGCCATTGCCCTACCGAGCTATTAATGTCATTTTATGCTGACCTTCAATCTTATCCTCCTCGAGCTTTATCTGTACTCCATTTTCTATCACCTGTCTGACCCAGAGATTTTCCTGCTTACTGCCAGGGAGTGCTTAGTTTGTTTAATTGACCTAATCCCTCCCAGCCCCCATGAAATGCAGGTAATTTCCCTTAGTTTCTGCATTCCCATGTCATGGCATCCTAGCCCTTTATTGTTGCCTGTTCATGTGTGTATTCATATGGGCACTCATGCCCTTTTTTTCTGGGCAGTTTTCAAGGAGAAAACAGGGATATAAAAGTTCACTGCTGCTGTCTGGCTCCAACAGCGCTGCAGCTGCTTCAGCAGCAGCTCTCCAGTAGATATTTTTGAAGCCTTCTGTCAGTATAAAACCAAGATTAAAAAAAAAATTTCTCAAGTTCATAACCTCATGTTACTTTCCACAAGATTTACAAAGGCATCTTCTTTCTCTGGATTATTGTGATTTGCAGAGTGCTCAACACTCAGGATTACCTATTTAAATTCCCAGTGTGAGCCTGAGGTTCCACAGGGATGGTGGAGCAAGAAAACTGCAGTTCTCAGGTAATATTTTGAGATAAGGCAAGAGAAAAGTTGTTACATTCACCTGCACTTTTATCCTTCAGAGGTGGTGGAGGCTTTAAAAATTAATCTTTTAAATGTAAATATGTTAGGCACATGGACTCACAATTTTAAGAGTTGCATTAATGTTGTTCTAGAAGAAGGTTTATTGAATGTTAATAGGTTTGCTTTCCTAAAATATACAGTGTAAGATATTTTATGATCTTATTCATTCTTAAAAGTTCTTCAACCTTGTATGAGGAAATCAAACTGAGTATTTAAGTGTTTGTATTCAACATTTAGTAGTCAATGGAAAACAGAAACAGTTTTCTGGCTGACACAATCTGCTTTGCCTGGGCTGTCAGAGCTGCTCTGGGTGCTGTGCAGACTTTTCCCATTTGTGCTGCTGCCATTTTGTGTCTTGCACCATCTAATTTGCGAAAGGGGCTGGAAACCATAACATCGTTTTGAAGTGGCTGCGATGGTTTCTCACCTCAGTGCAAGTATTTAAAAGTTGTTACGACCATGTGTGAGAGAACTACGTATGTGCTCTGGCAGCGTGAGTGGGCAGCACGAGGGATTTCTGAGTACAGTTCTGATTAAATCAGTTTAGCTGCAGTGGGAGCAGAAGTTAGACACGGTGCTTTAGATGTTTGCTCCTCTGTGAACTGTGACATCTGGTCAGCTGCAAAACCTCTGTGGTCTTGCCATGCTTGCCAGAGAACTGCTGTGGCTACCCACCTCATCCTGACAAGATTTCACTTACACCTTTGTCCTATACTCAGGAAAATGATGGGTTATGCTGGCCACAGTACTAGTCCACTGATTTGCAGATAGGATTCCCTGGTTTGTAAAGACGCTGGCAAGCCTTTCAAGCTTGAAATCTCCGAGACTGTTCAGCTTCCTGGATTCCATCTTATTTTGTCTCTAATCCAGGCTCTGTTTTCAAGTTAAGCATTACTATTTATAATGCTTACAAAAAAGCGGGATTTGTTTCTTGTGCTGAAGGGGTTCAGGAGAAAAACCTTTATTTTTTATATATATATTTTCTTCCTCTATTGTGACTCATGAAAGACGATTGATGTTTTCACAATTGCAGAAAACAAAATTACAGGCAACTGGATTTATAATGGGATTGAGCCTTTCCCCTGGGGCCTTCTAGATCTGCTATGTGCTTGCTGGAACGGCTGGTTCTTGGACAGTTGTTAGACGTTTGTGGCTACACCATTATATCCATTACACCAGTAAAGCTGCCACTCTTTCCAGAGATAAGGTTCCTGTAGCTTAGCTGCATGTTTTCCTTCCTAAAACTGATGCTGTGCTTCAGCTGCAATTCTATCTGCATCCAAGCATGTGTACAAAAAGAGGCATATTTTGTTTTAAAATTCAGTCACTCAAATGGTCCAGAAATCTTGTCTCGTTCCTTCCATGACACTGAGGAACAGCAGCTGGCCTGTGTCATGCTCCCTTGCCATGGAAGTCAGAAGCAACATCTCCCATCAGATCGCTCGCTCTATGGTGTGGCACGTGAGACTTTCACCTTTTTACAGAGGAGAAGACTTTATTTCTAGACCTGCCTTTCTGAGAAACTCTGCTGTAAAACATCAGGGTTGTGTGCAAAAGGATGTTTTACACTTACTTTTTGTTCCCTGTGGTGGCAAATGAAGGCTGGCGTGGAAGCTCAGACATTACATTCTCACTGTTGGCAGCTCCCTGTTAATTTATACATTCTTATACTCTGCTGTCATTTGCCTTGGTATGATTTAATGCATACTTGGCCACAGGAGGGAAGACTTAAAGGTGAAACTACAATATTTATTTGTTATGTGATTGGACAAGTCACGTCCAAACACTTTTCAAACAAGGCTGATGCGAGAAATGTAAAATCACATCTCTACTCAGGGGAAGAAAGAGGATTACAAATTGTATAGTGTTCCACATAGCTAGAAAATATGACTATGCATTTACAAGGAAGAGATGCACTCCAAGGCTGGGTTGGAAACCATTCGTTTTGCTGGGGCAATACATGTTGGCTGTACCCCACTCCTCTCTCAGGTTGAATTAGGTCTCTTGGTAAGAAGAAAACTGAAGTTTCTACAGGATAATGACTGTTTCTCAGGAAAATACAAGTGAACAGTTTTGAATCCAGGCAATCTCAATTGTGATACATGATAATTCAGGCTTTACTGGATTATTACATGGTTTTCAGCCTGGTTGTAGCCAGATTTGATCCAGGGTGCACTGGGGCCAATGAGTTGGGGCTGGGCCAGGGTTTGTATTTATTTTCCACCAAACAAAGATCACTGTTGTGTACTGTGTGCAGTAGATAATTTTCAGCATCCTATTTTACAATATATCAACTGATAAGTAAGCTCCAACTTGCCAGTGAGATATGTTACATTTCTTCAATTTCTCAAGTATCTGTCAAAAAGATTGTTAAAAACCCTAGAGCCTGTGCAGCTGCTGGCAACAACATGACCTAGATGGACACGGCAGGCATGGTTTTCTCTTGTCATGGTGAAATGGTCATATTGTTTTCAGTTGCTATAGCCAATTGCTGTGATAATACATCATGCTAGGCAATGTGGGCAGGATTAAAGTTTATTTATTTGAACACAGATAATGTTTGGAGCATTTCAGGTCATGGCAGGGGATGGGTGAGACCAGTGGTTACACAGCATCTCAAGCCCTAGGACATTAGAGGGCCAGTCCAGACACCCTGCCAGGAGCCCTCCTGCATCCCAAAAGATCTGCTAGTCACACATCTGTGTATGAACCCACTTTTTTCATGTCACTGTGTCCCTGTTTTGTAGCTGTTTTTTTTCCCTAGGTAAATTGTCATAATCAGGCTGGACAATGGCTGGTTGCTACTTATGCAGATTTAAACCACTTTTGGGAGTGCTTGTTCCTGGTGCCAATCATCACACAAGTTTTCCTGCGAATTCCCTTAGGAATAGACCCAGCGCTGCTGCACTGTCACACACCTGGGACTCATATGAGCTGCAGAGCCCCAACAGCTGGGGAAGCGGCAGCCTCAGAAAGGCCTGTGTCCAGCAGGGCCCCATGTCTACCACAGATGAGCTATCTGCATTTGTTTATTTGACTTTTACTCACTGGGGACTAAGAAGCCTTTAGTTTCCAGGAACAAGCCCTATTCAGGAAACACTTGCAGTGAGCTCTGCTTTGCATCAAAGCTGACTTTCCTACAGGTATTAAAGGTATTAATTTATTAAAGATATTAATTTATACTAGTTTTTGGTTGATTTATATATCTTTTATTCTGAGTGGGTCAAGCTTTGCTTTGTTCAAGGCTGTAGCACGAACCTCTCCTTGCACTGCTCCGTGGTAACCTTGTCTCCCTTTTTTCTCTTTGCTGCTCAGCTATAAAATAAATTCAGAGAACAAACTTTTTTTTCAGAAATAAACTCTCTTTATTTTAAAATTCAGACATATATGCTTTATACCAAAAGAGACATGGTATTCATCTCTGGTTTTAAGCAAAACTGTGGCTTTCAGGGCTATATAACCAAACATAGTGATTTTAATCTTTATGACTTTATGTCTCCCCGCCAATACTCAAGATAGTTTTGCAGGCACTTCAGAGATCTTTCTGCTAATGGCCTCTCACAACAGAATCCAAGAAATTTCAGAGATTTTCAGGAGTTTAAAAAAAAATAAAAAGAAGGAGGAAGCCCAGTTGGTGCCTTTACAGCAGCATGTTAAATATGGCCAGCTCTTTACCAATTTTCTGCCATGTGCATATCTTCTCCCTGGTCTCCAGGCCACCTCCATTTCCAGCGTCTCTCTCATCACCACAGCAGCGACTGCTTTCCTAAAGTTTCTCCATCGCCAACCTCCACTTCTGCAGCCACTCGGGGCAGCCAGGCCCCGCCATCAGTTCTGCTGAGCATGTGCAACCCGGTGGCTGAATCGACAAATACTGGTACTGCAAGTCTGTTTGGAGAGACTGGAAAAATTGCCTGGATTTATGAAACCTTTTCATCCAACCTAAAAGACAATGCTCTGTTTTATTTTGGAGGGCTTCATAATAAGACCTGCATAATCTTCAGAAATTCTTGAATGAGAAGAGTCTTTAGTAAGAGTCGTTAAGTCCTGATTTCACAGGAAAACTGTTTTCTGGGCAAACGCTTCCATTATTTTTCCTAAGTCTTCCTGCAGCCACAGACTGTGGTGGCACATGGAGTCATGCTTACAGTGGCCTTCTGTGGTCTACTTCTTTCTCTGCTACTGTGTGGTCCCTCTGGCAGCAAGTGCAAATGGCTGGTGACAGCCTTTGTCAGAAATGGGTACTGTCACCTACCAGCCGGGCAAGCCTGTAGATGTATTTGTTCTGGTAAACCCCGTGTTCAGTCTGTCCTTGCAATCAGTCACCCTCTCATGAAAAAAAAAATACTTCTTCTCCACTGAGATGCCAGGAACCAAGGGCTGACTTAGATGATTTTCACTCTAATTTCCATTAACAATTCAACATTAATTAACTTTCCATAAAAAGCAAGAAAAAATCCCCGTAACCCACAAAAATCAGATCCAAATTCAGAACAACAAAAGCGTGAGGGCACAAAATATTGTTTTGGATCATAATCTAGTTAGAAATTATTTGCAGAGGATTACTTGATTCAAGTCAGAATTTCAAATGATGCTGTAATCAGGGATCTGAAATTTTAATCTGGGTAATTCCTTGCTTAGTACAAATCATACCCTTATCATGAGCCAGATTTGCTGGCTCATGATTTGCTAGACATTGATACTAATTTAAAAATTACAAAATGTACTCAAGTGTTACTTATTGGTACCTTCTTAAGTAAATATTTTCAGCATATAGTTTAAGAGGAGGAGAACGGCACTTTCATTTTCCTTCCTCACCCACCTTGTTTTAGGCAAAGCTTTTCTCAATTTTTTCCTCACTTGTTTTATTTTTCCCTTTCAAAAAATAAATGCTTACTGTTAAATTGGAAATGTTGCATTTTACTTGTAAATATACTGGATCACAAGAATGTAAAAATAACATCCTATGTAAAGGTAAGAAAAAAGTGTGGAAACAAAAGCTGATAACTCTGAAATGAGGTGGAATGGTGTCTGTGTCTGATTCTGACACAAAATATTTTAACTGGTGAAACTGCAAAAATATAGAGTGACCTGTGGTGACACAAATGTTAACACAAGTTAAATCCATTCTGATAATTGTCTAGGCCTAAGAAAATAAATTATTTTTCTTGAAAATATGAAAAAAAAAAATTATTTTTATTGTTCTTTAAACTTCGAGGGAAATTTATCCAAAATTTTTCCATCTTAGTCTGACACAACTGCTGACTAAACAAATGTCTTTGACATGTTTTTGCATGTGTTAGTTACCGAAGGCTCCCTGTCCAAAACACCGGAGAATGGGTCTTTGGAAAGAAATTCACAGAGAACAGGATGCCTGTTTGCTTAAATTAGTCAATAAAAATGGGCATATTCAGCTCATGTCTTCAGTCTTGCTTCTCGTTTGGGTTGAGGCTGTACTTAGCAAGGATGGCTCTATATAGCTGGGTGCTATGGCCTTCCCACTCTCACAAGGATTTCCCAGGAAGGTGGAGAACATGGGTTCAAATCCACTCAAGCTGAGAAGGGAAGTGTACACAGGCTTCCCTCCTTCTGCAGAAGAGCACTGACTCTTGAGGTATTGAAGACTATAGGAGGAAAAGGCGTTGCAGGGAACCTTGCTGTTGAATAGTGGTTAGGCACTTTCAGGAATACGAAGCACGTGACAAAAGCTTTCAAGACTGCCAGTGTGCATTTAGCTGCCTAAATCCCATTCAAGTCTCTTTTTGGGTATGATGCATCTTTCTCTTTGGGCCTCAGTCTTTCTGTATCTCCAAGAACAGCTACAGTGACTGAATAAATTCCTCAGAGCCTGCAAAACACTGATCATACTATGGTGATAACCTGGGCAGTCCAAAGTAACTCTTAATGAAGTATGGCTTAGGGTCTGGTTCATGGCTTTTCTGGGGCTTTTGGTAGCAACAGCATCACCTTAAATAGGGATAGTACTGAAAAAATCCTTGAAAATGTAGAATGTAACTTGGGATGAGTTATTACTAGTACATTTCTCTTGAAGGATGTGGACAGTGCATGGAAAAAGCCAACAAGCACATTGCAAAAAGTAGTGGTGGTCAGAAGACTTAGATGCGTTGCTCACTTGTTCTGGCTGGACCAGAGCAACAAGTGAAACACAAGTCTACACAGGAGTCTGCTTTAATCCATCATTCTATATTATGAAGCATCACACAGCATTTTCACCCATTAGCCTTTCATAGCAGTTTAAGTAATGGCCACAGGGTTATTTAAGGAAAAAGACGTCAACCTATTTCATAGTCACTGACTCCTCAATTGGCAGCAGTGCTCTTGGAGGGCTTGGGTAGTACCCAGCAGTTGCTGAGTTATTTGAGGAAAATCGTGTAAATCTATAATCCAGTGGTAAATCTGAAAGACAGAAACATAGCACATCTGATTAGCAACACAACCCATATCACATCAAAGATAAGCCTGTGGAGAATAGCAGTACTTCTTAAGCCAGAATTAGAACTCAATCAGACTGTGTGATTACGTATTTATTTGACATCTTCAGCTGTCTGACGGTCTGACTTTCAGAGTCTACTCAACTGCAATAAAGGATATTCAGTTGATTGTTGAAATAATGCTAGTCATAGAAAATGATTTAACTAATGCTTAAACAAAAATCTTCATTGAGCCTAGATGGAATTTTCCCACTAGAATGCTTTCAAGTTCATTCTTCAATTTGTCACCTTTCTCCTTTGTATCAGCAATCTACTTACAAAAGGGCTATGTTTAAAACAAAGAACTCAGTTTCTTCTTTCTCTTTTTTTTTCTTCATGCCTATAACAGCAGGATTCCCCAAAGGCACCCGCTCTTAGGCCTTCTTGCAGTCCAGTGTCAACAACATCATTTTGTACCAAGCATTCTTAGAAATCTGCACTTGTAACTTGGCGTACTCATCACTTCCAGTCTGTAAAGAACACTGAATGCATTAAAACAGTTCTGAACAGTCAGAGCTTTCTTTTCTGTAGCTTTTTTGAAAGTCTTCACTGCCAGCTGTGACCCACCCACCCTCACGCCAGAAAACTGATACTTCCCATGCTCGTCTCATATTCAAAGTTCAAGAAACCAAACTAAAATAAACCATACAAATGAAACTTCATTCAAGAAACAATTACCCTTCCAATAAATGAAAAAAACCCCAAACCAACAAAAGAGGGTTAGCTCCTTCCCAAGTTGCGTTTAGAACCAAAGCAAAACATAAAAACTATTACTCAGCTCATCTTAACAGTAAGTTATTAATGACAACTTTTAAATTTTATTCTTTATTTGGAGCAACTTAGAGTTGATGATATTCTGTCACTATATGCTCTACCTCTTTTTTCTTTTCTTTTTTTTTGTGCTCAGCAACTTTTGTGAAACCGAAAACCACGATCTGAGCAGTTTCGGCACAAACAACAGGAAGCTCAGGTCTGTCTCACGAGTGATTCACAGGCCAGCACTAGGGCAGCATTCAAGTCCGCAGCTTTAAAACCATATTAAAGATAACTAAAGCAAGCAAATTAGCATTTAGATCCAGCTGAAAAATCAGATAGAGGCTGGAATAAAGTAGGAATGGGAGGAGACCTGACTGGAAGTGAAATACACTTTAGAAAGTGGGTTACTTCAGCTTGTCAAAGAAGGACATTTTCTCATTTTGTCTGAGTCGGGAATTTCTGGAGCCTGTTGTGAGCACGGCAGAACAGGCAGATGTTATTCTAGTCTTCAGGGGGCCCAGTGGATTTACTGGCTGCTGAGTCTATTTATGACAGCTCTATTTAAAACAAAGATTTCCAAAATAACTAATAATAATAAAAAAGAAAACAAATATTTCAGAATATCTTTATGAGCTATAAAAGTTAAACGCAACACAGTTAGTTTCATATAAAAGCTTTCACTAGTTTTTTAGCCAGCATTCTGGAACGTCCCAAGACTAGTTTAAGCAAAAGTAGCACAAATGGGGCAGACTTGCTTATGCTGAAGAAAAGAAACAGCTGGATCAAAATGGCCATTTGTTTGATATTTCCTGGGAAATGAGCTTTACACAACCAGCTAAAACACCAAAACCATTCTATATACAATGCACAAGAGTCTGAAAGAGAATAACGACTTTTTTACTATTCAAACCCCAATCTATCCATTTGAATATTGTTTTTGTCTGAGCAAGTTGACTTTGGAAGATGATCAGAAGGTGTCTATATGTCAAAATGTTGCCCAAGGCATCAGTGAAAGTTGCATGAAGCAAATACTATTCTTCACCTATTAAGCAGACTTTGTGTATCACACATATAGTAAAAATCCTCCTCTACTTCCAGTTGTTTTTCATCAGTGATTTCATTTCCTGCACCTGCTTTGCCTGGAGTATGCAATATTCTATATTATTGCTTTATTTGTGCGATACATTTATGAGAAAGCTCTGGATTGATCCAGAAAGGCATATGTGGAATCTTAGTGGCTACACACAGTGAGGAAGAAAAACAAGTACTAATGGAAAGAGAAATAAAGACTTTTTTTGAGGGAATACAAAATCTATGAAAAAATGGAGATCCAGAAAATGTCATAGATGAAGACTTCTGTAAGTTCATTTAAAATAAGTTCTGCAAAAACTTTGCAACTTAAAATAAATCACAGTTGTCCTGGATTGCAAAGGCATCATGTGAATTGACCACCATGGCTCGATCCAACTTCTTTTGATGTAAGTGGTAATGGTATCACTAGGTCCAGCAATACTGACCAATCAACAAACAACAATGATACAGGTCTGGATTCTGCCTCCTGGACACTGCAGTAATTCATTTTGTATCTGGTCTTATTCCATGTTAGCACTGATGACCCAGGGAAGCTATAAGCAGCTCTGTTTCACTAAACTGAACTGCTTGCACAGGCCACAGCTTGATGCAAAAAACAAGTAAAAAATAAGGTATAGTATTTAATAAAGCCAATCTCAGGAAAAAAAAAAAAATAGTGGCTTATTTCCAAGTTGTTTTCCTAGTATTTTTGCCAGAAAATTTCTTCAGGTTCTGCTGCTGTGCATGCTCACAACTGCTGCTGTCTTAGCAGATCTTTGCATCTTGGCACCCACTTCTCACCTAATCCTGATGGAGAGTCATAAATTAAGGGAGGGGACAGATACCTAGTCCTCTCTGAGAGATTATTTCACAGCGAGGTTCTAATAAGTTCTAACCAACACTGATAATGAATTCAGCACAAAATTCATGCTTTATTGCACTCTCCTAAAAAAAAACCAACAACAACCCTGAACAGACTGAAGGCAACCCTGAACAAACCTGAGTCTGGAAGAATGAACTAGATGGCTCTACCAAATTGCTTGAGGACCATACTCTCCGAATTCTTCTGTCATACTTGGATAATTCCACCTAGACTCATCTTGTTCCCAAGACAAATAGCATATTAACTTTTAAAGTCAAAGACTCCTAGAAGTCAGACATGAAGGTTGTCAAGGTCTATGTCCCCTTCTAGATCTACAGCAACGTAGGTTAGTAGATGCATCCCCCTGAATTTCTGTCCCACTTATTTCTTTGCTCCCACACCACAGCCTGAGTGTGAGTGATGAAAACTAGTTTCCTTTGCAGTGACCATTTAGCATTACCAGCGTTTCCCAGTGGCTTGGGCAGCCCTCATGAGTTACAAGCCTTAGGCTGAGCTCAGAAGCAGGACTCCTGACCTGCCCTACCTCACCTGCAGGACTCCACAGCCCTGGGGTAAATAAAATGGAAATGAAGATGTTTGAACAGTAACCACTCTCAGTAACTGTGTTCCATTTGCCATGTGCCAGTTATCCAGATCCAGGTATTACACAACAATAATTAAAACATTGTGCTCTGATGTTTATGTACACACATATCTATGCATTTAGGTATTACAGCTGGATTTATTTCGTAGTTATTAAGCTGAGAACATCTCAGTGTCTGTGTGCGTTCAGTCAGTGTGAGCAAACTAAATGAAAGCCACAAGCTTTTATCAGAAGAAAAACTAGAGTTCCAGGCATAAGGAAGGAAAAAGAAACCACAAGAAGAAGGGAAAACGTAATATTCTCGATGAGTGATCAGGAAAATATTTGAGTAACTGAATGGAAGACAATTATAATCTAATCCAGACACAAGCCTGCTTGATAAACTCAATACTCATGTCTAATCCTTTTTTGAGATTTCCTTGAACAAACCAATACATTAAACAAATATAATCTTAACTAAGCTCTTCAGATGGAAGGCATGTTTTTCAATTAAAAGCACAGTCTAAGACCAAAAGAGATTTCTCCCAAAATACACAGCAGAAATGTCAGGAATCATTTTGCAGTACTGACCAACAAAAGCAAAGCCAACATTTTTTAATCATGACACCCCAGCAGCATCCCAGTGACGACTGCGAAGCCCTGCAGAAAGCCAAACTCCCCTCCCCTCGATGAGATCTGCTCCCTGGCAGTCAGCAGGGCTGGAGCCAGATGCTGCAGAAACCTCCCAGTAAACAGCAGGGTTGTGTTCTTAAGGGAATCCAAATATATCCTCCCGATTATCACCAAGGAAAAGGCACAGGGAGGAAAACTGAAGCCTCACGAGCTATATCCAAGTTTTAACTTGAAAAGTCTTTGAACTGCTTAATTGTGGCAAATCTCAGAAGACACAGAAAGAGTTACGTCTTACAGCTCAGCATCCAGGTGGTATAACTACAGAGGCAGATTGCCAGCCAGTATTATCTCTTTTGCTTTTACAGGAATTCCAGTAATTTACATTGGCTTAGAACCTTTGCCATAATTTTTTCATGGTATTACAAAGTTGCTGTTGAAAAAAAAAAAGGAAAAAATTAATTTTGTAATGGTAACAATTTCTAACAATAATTCAACAGTGGAGAAAGCACAACTGCTGCAGGGGAGCTCATCAGTTCGGCTGAGCTATTGAGTGACCTGACTTGCCAGTCTGCACGTAAACTGTAACAGGTGTTGGTTTTCTTTTAAATGCTAAGTGTTTTTATCTCTTGACCCATTTATATTTTATAACAGTCAAAGCAGCACTTGCAGCAAGGGCTCGGAATGTGAAGGAGTATACTAATGGCAAAAACAAAAAAAACCCCTCAAGGTCACAAGTGGATTTATCTGAAAGCAGTTATTTCTAGCAAAACTTCTAAGGCTGATTTTCCTAAACAGGAGGTCAGATGTTGGCTGTACTAAAACAAAGCTCCTGAAATATTGAATTCAGCACGACAAAAGTATTCCTGTTATCAGTTACATGAAAGTCGTTGCTGGAGGAGGAGGAGGAGGTAGTTGGCACTTGCAGTGTGTTATATGAGCCAGTTATCAGAGGGCTGGAGCCACCTCTCCTATGAGGACAGGTTTGAGAGAATTGGGCTTGTTCAGCCTGGAGCGGAGAAGGCTCCAGGGAGACCCCATTGCAGCCTTCCAGTACTTAGAGGAGCCTATGAGAAAGATGGGGACAGATATTTTAGCAGGGCCTGTTGTGATAGGACAAGGGGTAATCATTTTAAACTAAAGACAGGCAGATGCAGGCTGGTCATAAGGAAGAATTTTTTTATTATGAGCATGGTGAAAGACTGGCACAGGTTGCCCAGAGAAGTGGTAGATGCCCCGTCTCTGGAAACATCCCAGGCCAGGCTGGATGGGGCTCTGGGCAACCTGCTCTAGTTGAAGATGTTCCTGCTCATTGCAGGGGGTTGGACTAGATGACCTCTGAAGGTCCCTTCCAACACAAACTGTTCTATGATTCTATGATTCCTGGGCACCTTGGAATAAAGACTAAAACTAGCCTCAGCGAAAGTGCAGGTTTGCTCATTTAATTGCACCTTCAATGTAGAAGCTTTTGCCAACACAGGTGTATTGGTGGGAGATCACGCCTGTGGCTCTGCCAGCAGACATCTGTAGCACGAACTTGTCCTGAAGAACAGCTTTCCTGCCATTGGGGTCCTTTACTGGTTACCCTTCTGCCATATCTAACATAGAAGAGGGTGACATGGGAGAAAAGCCAAGTGGCAAACTGCAGGGAGATGTGGAGCAGCAGCCTCGCTGTCAGTTTTGCAGAGGGATGAGTGCCTGGGGGATGGAGAGACCATCCCATCACGGCTGTTGTGATTGCCCGTGGCAGGCAGTTTCACCACAGTTATCTTGGCAGTAACAATTCACGTTACTTTGGGTGTACCCTATGGCCAAGGGACCGCTGGCCCCGGCTTGAACAAAACAGCTATGTATTGAACTTGCATCTGAGCCTGACAGAGTCTGCAGTGAAGGAAAGCCTTAGAAATTCCTTTGCTGATTTGTATTTATAGGAGAAAATTTGTACAAGAGGGAAATTTCTCTCTTTTTTGTTTTAGTTTAAATGGTCATTTTTTGAGGTCCCTTGAGAAAATAGCCCTATGTGGTTCTTCGCTTGATCTGGAAATGGTCAAAATAAAATATTAGACTGTACTATTTAAAAATATTTAGATGAAGACTTAATTTAAAAAAATCCTAACAATGCCAAGATCCCACTAGCAGGTATTATTCTTTCAGGGATCTGTTAATTAATGTTTGTCTGAATGATTCATCCTGGGTCTAAGAGCAGTGGGAAGGGCTTCTGAGGTAAGGTGAAGAAGTTAGCCTGAAAATAAGAAATTGTTTGAGATTACAGGCATTTCTGACTGATTAATAAAAGTAAATAAGTTGCATTTTGATACTGTGAAGGAGCTGTATTAAGATAAATGCAGTGATGATATACCCCTTTACTTTCATTTTCAGGTAGACTCACCAAGATCAGCCTTACTCTCCGAACTTGGGTTAAATTTGTCACGTTCCCCTCTCTTGTAGAACAAATGTTTTCTTGCCCTTTCCCTATTCTTTCTTCTGGATGAGTGACAAACATTGCTTACCTTAAGGTGAAAAGCCACACACAGTCACACATTAAGCTTTTTAAGCAGTGAAGACAAAGCCTACATTGTTTATTGTGTGTGTTTTACCATCTTAATCGAGAGGGAATACGTTAGGCACCAATCCAGAGTACATAAATGCTTCCAGCAATTTTTTCTTATACATGTGACATTGCAGGTTATATAAAATTCCAACCTGGTCAAATAAATATTTCCAATACTTGGTGACTTACTTACTTTCACTGTTTTTCACACTCAAAAATTATCAACACTTTGTATTACCACCAGGGTTTTTAAAGAAGCAATCCAAACTCACCCCATAAGTCTACAATCTAGTCAAAACCCAATTATAGCTTCAATTACAGCCTGTAAATGAAATTATGCTGCCTGAGTTGAAGGATAACTTTAAAGCAGAAATGTCTGAGTGGTTCCCCCTTTCTTAATGAGTTGCTCATGAGTTCTCCCTTTAATCTTTCAGAGGTGGCTGTACTTTGACATCTCACAGAGCAGAATAACAATGGCAGGAACATTGCTGTCAGTTATTGGCCAGGAAGTAATCTTTTGGGTTCTGCATGATTTGACATGGCCTTCAGGGGCACAAGTGAATATACCTTTCTGGAGGAGGAAGGAGAGGCTGAACAAATTGTAATACACTGAAAGCTGTCCTTTCTGTGTTGAAAATTACTACTACCAAGTAATCAAATCCTTTGGGAAAGGTGGGGTTTCAGACCCTTTGGGAAACAACTGGGTCTCGGAGACTTTTTACAAGCTAGTTCTGTTTTATTGAATGATAATTTGTTATGTCTGAAATGAAGTTTATTGTCAGTTTCAGTTGTATTTTGCAGCTGAAAAAATAAATTAATTATATCTGTCTGTCCTGCTGAGCATGTTTTTCTTTCTCTTAAATTAAAAACACTGAAACTGGTTTCTTGGGAACAGATGAATCAGATCTACATGATCTGGTCCTCTTTAATTTACACACAGAGAAAGATGCTGTTCATACATTCAGAACATGCATCATCTCTCCTGTCAATTATCTTTGCTACCCATCTTTTTTTACTTGTGTCAAAAATTCAGAACCAAAAGACCTCAGAAATGTTCCTGCTGTATGTGCATACCAATTTTTTAAAAATCAATTTCTTGTACCAAAAGTTTCTTTATAAAAATTACCTCTTTGGCTTTTCAGAAGCAACTACCATTTATAGCAGCTAAGCCCCAAAGCAGTTAAAATCCTCAAAGCAGTCTTGAGCTGATATTGTATAGATACACTTTTACACTGAAGCTGGTAAGTAAAAGCATGGTTGTGAGGTAAGGCTTTAAATATAAAAGATTACTACTAATTAACAAGTAATATATAATATAGATAGTTCTATACATTTAAGGAAATTATATGCTATTGTATTATTTGAGTAAGTAAGAGTACATAATTATCACTCTAGTTACAGGAAAGACTAATTTAATTTTAATAGGAGCTGGATTTGAATTTAAATGATGGAATGTCAATGAAAAACCATTGACTAATGTATTAAAGTATGGAGGATTTTTTTTTCACTTTAGCAGTAAATATGAATGATATTTTTCAGGATATATAAGGGAGTACATGGCTACCTGCTTAGTGAAATTCATGACTTTTGTGGTAATAATTGACTCTTCAAGGGCATTCACTTTTAAAACACATGTTGAAGAGTGTGAGGTTTGCAATTTGCAGTTGATCTGTGACGGGCAGACCCGTGTATCTAAGACCCACACGTTGTGCCTCAGCCACAGCAGCTGTGGGCTTTCCATTGTGCAGATAATTTGCCGCTCTAAGCAGAAACATGAACTTCTTTGCCATGGTTCACTGGCAATTTCATCATTATATTTATACAGCAAGCAGGCTGATGACTCAAACTCCTGCAGCAAGTGGCAGGGTACAGATCTGTAGGGTCTTTAAAGAAACAGCTTTGGCAAATTATAACAGATTTTTCTCTTGTACTAGCTAATTGAAATAATAATAAGGCATGAAGAAAAACTTATGCACCAATACCATACGGGCAAAGCATGATCGTATTTCATATAGCATGCAAGATTTAAAAGAACACATTATCCTCATGCATGACACAAGCTTGGTTATCAAATCGCCAAAGTGTGAAATTAACTCTGTCCCCATAAAATATTTATATTTGCACTAATACTTCTCTGAAATGCAGTTTTCTTGAGTTGCAACATCGCTCAGTCTTGCTTGTAGTAATTTTTAATCCTATGACAAACCTCAACATTCAGAGGCTATAAGACACATTCAGGAGATTAGGTTAACAATCATGAAGTTTAAAAGCTTCTTGGGTTCTCTTTTCTAGGATTTAAGGCCCTCTTTTTTAATATTTTATTTGCAAACAAGAAACAAAGCAAACTCACCAAATTCCAGCATGAACCCTAAAATTCCACAGCTACTCATAATGGAATATTCTGAACTGGGACTTCTATAAAAATACCAACCATGATCAGAATCAAAGTAAAAGCATTAGCTTGAAATATGAATAAAACTTTTAGAATCTAATAATTGTTAAATATCAACCTAAAATGCTAGCACTGACTAGTTATTTTAGTGAATTTTTCTCCAAAAACTTGTTTAGTAAATAAAATGTTATTTATATTTTATGTTCTCAGTCAAAGAGACCTTATGCAGTTATTGTTGGAATGCCTACGTGACACAGGACATATTATTTAAATGGGTATCAGGAAATTTGATCAAAAGGCCACACAAGAGCGGTCACCTGCTCCTTGCAGGTAAAGTTCAGATTATGCAGGTATGACAGATAAAAGTACCTGCCTCTACTTGGCTTATACCAAACTTCCTGAAGTGGAGGAGGCTGTATTAGAAACCGTGGTTTATGCAAAACACCATTTTTCAGACAGACCCCTACACCTTTTAATTTTCATGTGTGAACTTGAATGTAACATTCCCTTGGTAATGGATCCTGGTTTGGAAAACTTGGCTTCCAATATTACTGGGCTTGAAAACGGACAAAAACTGTAAGGTAGCTACAAATGAGGAGACATTAAATAGCAGAAAAGCAAAGAAACAGATGGACTTGTGAATGAGGCATTTAGAATAGGAGGAGGAGGAGTGTTGCGTTATTCTATCAACCATATACTGTCAATATAATCATAAGCGCATCAGCTTTTTAATACTTAAGAAAAACTTTCCTGCTTACTGAAAATGGGTAAGGAGAATTAGCTCATGCAAGACCTATGAAATGTTTAGCAAACTTCCAACTCAACTAATATCTTCCTAATGTTACAAAGATATAACTGTAACAGTGCTCTTCAGTTAAACTTTTTTTTGATGTTGTCTTAATGTCAAGCTGATAATGTCTTAAACGAAGGGGGTTAATTGACCTTTATCTGTTCTCCTCTCCAAACTGAGGAAAGTACAGAGAAGGTATTACAGAAGATCCCTTCTGTTCTTTGGGAAATTTCAGTGATAAACAAAGTGTCCTTTTTCATGCACAAGGAAAATGTCACTTCCTCTTCAAGGACTGCCAGGGGAGCTGAGATGACAAGCTGTGATGCAGTAATCTGCAATCTCACTAATACTTTCCTTGTCAGAGGTGAGATAAGGATTCAGGATTTCTGATGCACCCTTGAATGCAAACCCCTTTCAAGTCAGATACTGAATTTTCAACCAAAGATGAGGACAGAAGTGTATTAGCACAGAAAGCTACTTAAGGAGAGATTGGATTATTTTGTCACCAAGCGGTTGTTTTACTAATTATACATACAATCTGTGTCTATGGTCTGTTATTTTATACTCTGAATGCCCAAAACCTGCAAGAGCAGCATTCTCTGTGAGATCCTTTCCCTGCAATGCTCTCGGGTAAGTATCAGATCCTTCCCTTTAGTTCCATATACAAAGTCTTCAGGTAAAACTATTAGAAGGCACCTGCACCAAATATAAAACATGTTGGTGAAAAAAGAGAACTTTCAAAGTTGTTTCTATTCCAGCTTGTTTTTCACATTTTTAAAAGTATTTCCTCTACTAAAAAAAAAAAAAAAAAAAAGAAACAGGCTTTTTATTACCCAAAATGAATTTCTAATAATGCTCTCAAAAGAGTTTTTATATGGACTTTGATGACAACTGAGTTATTTTGTAAAACACTACTAGTATTGAATAATGCTGAATAATTTTTGGAATAATCTTTTTCAATGAAAAATGTGTCTTGAAAAGCAAACCAAGCTGTTCTTTATGCACAGACATAACGTTGCATTCAAACAAGAATCAGTTTTATAGTTGGAGCAGCAATTGTCTGCCTTTCACCAAATATTTTTGCAGATTGCAAGCTGTTGGGTTATTTACTTATATGTGGCACTTGCTATCGCTTGTGTAGATGCACAAAAGTCAGGTCAGATATTACTACTAGTGAGTTCACAACTCAGTGGAGGGTGCAGGACACCTTCAGGGAAAGCCTGCTTTTTTGCAGCTTGGCAGTGGAAAATCCTCTGCTGGTAATTAAAGTAGATGAATAGAAAAGGAAAAGCTGGAGCGCATCATACTCGCATAACCCTGTTGAATCTCTCCAGTTAGTTATTCCCGAATAGCTGCAGCTAAGCTATGACTACAACTGCAGACAAAATCTTCAGGGCTTGGCAAAGCAGGGGCTCTCACAGCTTGCTGTGACAGGAGTCAGACAAGGTATTCGAGAGGAGTCAGGAATTCCTCAACATCCATAATAATGAACATCTGCTCTTCTGCACAAACAAACAAGAAATACCTCTCTCTCTAAGAAACCAGAGATGTTCTCCTATCTTCAGCTTTGAGCTTACACACAGCTGCAACTTAAAAACATTATTTCTCCCCTGTCCTTTAGCTCTGGGGTATAAGTTTTCCAGACACCAGCCCCTGTCCCAGCACCGGTCCTACACAGTAAGGGATGGCACACAGTGTCCCTCCTCATGGAGGAACAGACTCTGCAGGGGCTCCACCACCGATGACAGGCAGTGATACTACTCACTAATTTATACAGACCTGCCTTTCTGGTTCTCACCCCTTCATCTGTAGCTGGAAACTTGGTGGCATGTTTGTGGTCTAAAGCCTTTGCTGGCCCTGCAAGTGGAGCTGTGGTTCGGGCAGAGTTTCACAGAGTGTGGCTGACCGATGTGCTTTGTCTAGGCCAACACTTCCAGAGCAAGCCACAGAATGGCTTCTAACATAGAATAAATTCAATATCTAACATGTGCAGAGACAAACAAAAAACTGGTGTTATCAGACAACTTTAAAAGCACAAACATCAAAGTACTTAACAGCCACTACCATTAATGGTTGTGTGATATGAACAGAGTATTTTTGAATGTCTTTTGGATACACGTAATCTCAAAAATAGATCTACAGTATTACAAAGTTACTATGAATACTACATGCTCATTAGAAAAAAAAAAGCCATCTTCCTTACCTGCTATTGCTTCAAGACTAGGGATTGCGATAGTGCTGTAAGTGCTTATACATTTACAGGACCACGTGCGAACTAAAGTTTCCTCTGCATTTTCCAGCCCTGGCAATCTGTCCACGAAGTAAGAGCCCCATTGTTCAGATATAAAGTAAGGAGTTTTCAGCTGGCCTCCCTGAAAGAAAAATAGAGAAATATGTAATAGAGAAAAAAGATCTCCTTTCCTGATCCAACCACAACCATCATTTTAAGGAACTCTAGTGTTCCCCTGATTTTCTGGGAAAACTGTATTGTATCTCAAGATCAATGTGACTTTGAAATATTATAAAGAAAAAACAATAACAATCTTCATCCCATAACTCCCCAAGCTCTTGTTTATGCAATTTGTGGATTCCCTAGGACATAAAAAGTTGGGTTTAAATATTTTTCCCTTAAAAAATCTTCTCTTTTCCCCATTTTCCTATTTTTGACAGTGTGAATGGCCTGCTGCCTTTCTCTGCTGGAGAAGCTGGGTAGCAGTGGCACAGCCTGTAACTCCTCCCAGGAGAAAGGAGTCTCCCGGTGCTGGACGGAGTAGCTGCAAAGAACACATCACTCCACCTGTGTCATGCTACTTCTGAGCTGAAGAATGAGTGAGAACACAGCCAGAGGACCCATGGAGAGCCATACAACTGCCTAGCAAATTGTGAAAAATGGATTTTTTTTCTGTTTCTTTTTGGACAACAACATGTTGACTCATTATGTTTTAAAGAAAGCATTAAAGCAGCATTGGGAAAACTGTTTTTTTTTAGCAGTTCATCTTGAAACTTGCTATATATTACCATGAGCAGATAGAAAAAAGCTCCAGGAGGCCTCTACAGAAAGATGAAAAAATCAGAAACAAAATTGTGAACTACACTATAGAAAATCTGTTAAAGTAATTTGTGTGCAAAGTAACTTTTCTGGCCAGCACAGCATAGAAGAACAGATATTCTAACGTGTGCCTTCAGATCTGTGAACTTTTGTACTTTATTTTCCATTTAACCCCTTTCTTACTAGTTTTGAGAATCTGCTGGAATAATTTGTGTTTACGACAGAGGTCTGTGGGTTTTGATCACAAGAAAGGTGTTGATCCAGCCAAACAGACCACGTCAGTAAACACAGAACCATTCTTTTTGTGATTCTGCATAACAGGTTTTCTCTGAGCACAGCTGGGGGTGGGGAGCAAGTATTGACTTGGACAAATACAGTTATTGGTTTCTGTCTTATGACCTAACTAGGTTGGGAAAAAACCCCCATATCTTTTGTTTCAAAACAGGCAGTTAAGAGCTGGGCTCTTTTTTTTTTTTCTTTCCTTCCCCTCACACATAGGGTCAGCATCTTAGTTTTTTTTTCCAAATCTTATCTCTCCATGCAAATCCCAAGACTTTGCATCAGTTATAATTAAATGTAGATGCTATGCTGAATTAGAATCTGTTTGCCATCTGGACGACACATGCAGAAAACTCTGAAAGCTGTTACAGCTGTTCAGGTGATTAGTCAAAACAAGAACCACAGTACTGGCTCACATAAGCATTTACACAAAAGACAGGGCCTTGTTTATTGACAAGAGAAAAAATATGAGGCTTCTGCTTTTTGAAGTGTATAATTGGTTCAACAGGCAACTTAAATTGCAATCTAAGGAAATTAATTGATTTTTTTCAGAGGTCTGATTTTCAGAGTGGGAATTTTTTCCTTGTTAAGGAAGAAGGAGTTACATTTTGGATTTACAGTCCAAGCCCTTAGTAAAACCAAACCCAGTTAGATATGAGTTGTCATCAAATCATCTGGTAGAGAGCTCCTGTAATTTTGTTACTGGCTTATCTCCACATGACAGGGGTGGTTTGGTAGGTTAAATCTTGATCTCAAATCTGAAAAGAGCTGGCAAAACTTTGCCCATATCCTTAGGAAGTATCAGATATCGCTCCCCCTGCCATCCCCAGCTGATGCCTAGAAGATGTCCATATGTTCATCTTCAGCATTCACAGCTTGCAAGGAAGGACAGACTATGTTCCACAAATCTATAGATCTGTGAAAAGAGGCACTAGTCCTCTGTTAATACCTCACATGCCTGGAGGCACACATTCAACAGTAGGGGTGAGGAGCTCTGGAAGGTTCACCAGCCATCCCTCTAGTCCCCAAACAAGGGGTTTGCTCTTGCAGCAGGACAGTAGATCCTGGGAAGTGCTGAGAAATCCCTCTTTCTTATGCAATCCCGCCAAGCATGCAGTTTTGCTCCCAGGCATATTGGTCAGACAGTAGCAAGTCAGCTGTTGATTGTGCCTGTCCAAGGTACAAAGCCTCAAAGACTATTGTTAGACTTCAGAGAAATGAGATGGCACAAACTATTCTTCAAGTCCCAGGACTTTCCATTAAGTTGAACCACCTGGAATATTTACTATCAGTTTTGCTTTATTAACAGCAGACAAATAGGGTCTGTTAACAGAGCAGACAGAATCTGTTAATAGGACCCTTGGGTAACACTGATTTGTCAGCTTACAAATGACCTTTCTAAAATACAAATAGGAAGGGAGCTGTGATCTGAAGTTTTTCTACATTTGGTAAAAAGATGAAAGAAAGAAGGATGTAAAGGAGACAGGAGTGAAAAATCAAGCTGTTAGTATTTTTAAAGGCATTATTTAGATTGAGATTTGCCATTTGCATCATCGTCTTTGTATCAAGTGCAGATCACTAGGATTACTGCACTGCATCCAATATGACGGATGCTACTGATGGCTGTGTGCTTTGTGCCAAGGTAGTAACAGCACCACCACTGACCCTTTGTGCCAGAAAAAAATCAATGCTCAAAATATGGTTCTGCCAGTATAACAGCAAGTATTTGAGGTGTTTCCACTAGGACAGCTGTGCTGGTCACAGCAACTAGGCGCACCTGAACAACACACTCATGCTGGGAGTGCAAATGGGAAAGCCTGCCACTGGTCTAAATTTTGCACAGAACGTGTCCCACACAAATCATGTGCAAATATAAAACATTTCACCTACGAGCACTGTACCTAAACTACAATATGAATGACTATAAGCAGACTTTAAAATAAAATAATAGAATCATGGAATCACAGAATAATTTTGGTTGGAAGAGACCCTCAGGATCATTAAGTCAAACTATAACCTAACTCTAGGACTAAACCATGTCCCTAAGAATCTTGTCTAAATGCCTTTTAAACATGTCCAGGGATGGTGACTCCACCACTTCCCTGGGCAGCCTGTTCCAATGCCTGACAACCCCTTCCATGAAGAATTTTTCGTAATATCTAATCTGAACCTACCCTGGCAAAACGTGAAGTCATTTCCTCTTCTCCTATCACTTGCTACTTGGGAGAAGAGATCAACACCAAATCACTTCAGGATATTGCTTTAACTCACCAGGCTTCACAACAGCCCATCGGGTTGTTCTTGAAAGTACTGTCAGATTTGTGTTAAAGATAAATGGGAACAGAGACCAACAGAGCCCAAAGGCACAGAGTAATTAGCCTTGTCTATGGTAATGGCAAGGGAGGCCTGGAAATTTGGGGTGCTGAAGGCTCTGGTCCCCTCCCCCGTAACGAGTCAGAGGCAATACTGTAAAAAGCAGCTTTTCCTTCCAACTGCAAAAACGCAATCTATAATTGTGAATAAATTCTTCCATTACTGCTCCATTCATTCCTATAGCCCAAGGATTTACAAACCGACTAGCTCCTCTGTAATAGTTTCCCTCAAAATCCTGGGACAAATTCCAGCTTTTCTTCGAGTTTTCATTGATGGAATTGATCACACATTTAAAGAACAGAAGGCAAAAACAAAGCCTCCAGCCAAGCAAACAAACCCCCAAATCTGGGGGGAATCTTGTTTCAACACAATCCTTGGTATTTTTTTTCCCCCTGCATGCTGCAATTCACTTAGGAGCCAAGTAATTGCATGAATAGCTTTAGTTTGCTATTCTCTTGCTCATTTGGTTATGACTCACACTTGAAAGAACTGCAGTTGTTACCATAATTTCACAGTTATGTGTATCTGGTTTACATAATGCATTTAATTGAAGGGAAAGACAAAAACTAATGAAAATGGAAATTACTAGCCTCCCAGTTTTTGTGTGAGGATGTTGTTTTCTTCCCCTCCGTTAGTGATGAAATACCAGTCAAACAATTGAAAACAGTTTTTGGTAACTTCTTTCTGAAAGATGCAATTGCAAATTAGAATACTTTATTTCTTTAATAATATTTGGTAAAGTTCGATAGAAGGGGAGATTGCAACTTGTATTCAATTTTCAGTTTTCTCTCTGCACACACAGCATGGCATTGAAAATCTGCAATAGTAGTGTATTTTTTTAATTGCCAGTGAATGAGAAGACTGATGAATAAGACTAAATCTAATTTGTTACTGTCTAGTTTTCCAAGAACACCTGACTTTGTACAATCCTTTGAGTTGGCTTTTCTCTCCTCTTAACCAAAGGATTAATGGGAGAAGTTGATTAGGGGAATGAAAATAAAACTTTCATAGGCCTGTAATGGGAGTCCCTTTGAACTAGTCCTGTTAAGTTAGTGGTGTCCAGTCAACTGCAGAGATATGGATGTGACCTGTTGTTCAGACTCCAGTGAGCAGTGTGGTAATGAAATAACACCACTGACCTGGCAGGGCTCCCCTGGTTCAGGTTCCTTTAATCAGCGCAATTCATTTCTCCCTTGCTCACTTGCTGTCACTGGTAGCGGATGTAAACTGAACAGGGGTTGTGTGTGGAAGGGGTGGTGTCTCCCCAAGATACTGCAATCTCTTATCGGGAGTACTACAGTGTTAGTGAAATGTCAAGCACCTGTCTAAAAGTCTCAATTTCCTGCTTGATAACTGCATTGATAGAGAAGATAGATCTTGTGAGCAGTCGACCAGAGGTACTGCAGTAAGAGAAAAATGAATCGTCATCAAGGGCTTAGAAACACATCACTCAATAACTTTTTCTTTGTACTTCAGGAGAATAAACATGTTCTGGCTGTTTGTTTAAATATGTGTGCTTCAAAAGTACATATTGGATGTGTTTAAGAAACCATGGTTGAATAAAAAACCCCAAACTTTGCAAGATGTTTTATGCAGCAGTGCAGCAGTCTCCAGTCAGAGAATGAACAAATTCATGGAGGAGAATTAATTATTTTTATAGCAATAATTAATTAAGTCAAATCAAATTCACCTCTGCAGCACTACTGCTCACTCTTCCTTTGCCCCCCTGCTTTTCTTACTGTGAAACACATTTTTCTTGATAGAAGGCTTGAGTTTGTCTTCATTTTTGTTTTACTACAACCCAGAAAAAAGCCTAAACAGTAATGATTATATTTCCTTTTTTTCAGTGACACAAATGTCCTTGCCTGACCTTAGTTTAGAAATTGGGATAATGGCAGAAACTAATAGATAGGTCTACTAAAAAAGTAGAGAAATAGATGTGATATCTATATTGTTTTAGTCACATTGAAGTAATCCTTTTCTCCATAAAAAAGAGGGGCTTTTAAAGCTCTTCTCAGTCAGATTAAAAATATCTCTAGTATAAAAGCAACCCACAAAAAAAAAATCTTTCTATCAGTAAGTTACCTTTTTAAGCACAAAGAACAACTATTTAACAAGAAAAAAAAGTTACATGCTTTTCAAAGCAAAGTGCAAAAACCACACATATATATATATGTGCAATCAGAAGAAAATTACCTATTTATTTAGAAACCTAATAAAAGAAGAGAAACTCCAAATTGAGAGTGAAGCTGCACTGTAGTTTCTACATAGGACACGCTGGAGGTACAACTGATGGTGCTCGACCATCTGAGCACCATTGTCTCTCTACTTTGTTCTTCAGGAGCAGAGAGAAAGATAAGCCACAGTAACCTTCCAACATCTGTGGGAGAATTAAAGTGTGGCAGTTGTGGTAAGGCCCTGTTTCCCAGCTGAAATCAACCTGAAAATCACATTATTTATCTGAGGAAATGATCAGTAGTTTGCATTGGACCAGTTCAGAACAGTCCCTCTTATCTGAGCGCAGCTGTCACCAAAATAAACAACCTATGAGGGAAGCAGCAAATTAAAAGTTCTTTGTATATAAGGAAAGCACAAGCAAACTGTATTTAACACAGAGAAAACAGAGCTTTAAAGCAACCTAATTAAAATTCCTCTGTGTTTACTGTTGGCCATGACACGCAGGGAAACGTCATGAACTCAGCAGAGTTCAGGTGCTGGACCTGTGATAAGCCGCCATGAAATCTCTCCTTGTAGGGTGCAGGGCAGGTTATTGCTCCTGAAAAGACGACTATGTTTTTTGGTTCAGGGACTGCACATACAGCTGTCTTTCTGAGTCCACAATTTAGCTCTGGGTAGAGGTTCTTTGTCCCCCAAGCAATGCCAAGCCGCGGCAGGATGTACCTGGTGTCGCAAGGAGGGTACATCTGTGAGGGATGCTGATGCTGTGAGCAGCCTGGTAAGACAAGTAAGCTCACTCTCAGAGCGGGTGGCATGAGACTTTTTTGCAACTTACTTTATTCTCTTGTAGTACACATCTGCAAGGAACCCTTACCTCATATTTTCCTTTCTTCTCCAACGGTTCAGATTCATTCTCCGCAGGCACTGTAACTTTGTCCCCTAGAAGCTCCTCTAAGATGAAGACGGTTTCCCAGTTGCTATAGTGACGGGCTGGGAAAATATCTGAGTGCATGCTGTCACCAAAATAAACAACCTGTGGGGGTAGCAGCAAATTAAAAGTTCAAAAACACAAGCAAACTATTTCACAGAGAGAGAAAAAGAGCTTTAAAACAACCTAATGAAAAGTCCTCGGTGTTTACAATTGGCCATGACACATACAGAAATTATTAATGTCACAGTTTGGGGTTCTATCATCAACCAGCTCTGTAAGGAAAAGGCTGGTCCTGCACATGCTCTTCACTCTCACCCTCCAGGGACATTGGACACGGATGCCCAGCTGGGACTGGCACAGGGGACACCGCTGAGATTTTTGACTGACAGTAATAAACTGCCAGGAAGCAGTGGAAAAGGCTGCTAAGAAAATACACTACACAACGCAGTTGAATTTTGGACAAATTTGGAAACATGAGAGAACATAGAACATCTTCTGGCGACTCAGAACTCTTCCGTGCCTAGGGGGTAGATCACCCACTAGGGGAAATATGGTCCCACCATCTTCAGTGGCATTTTCACCCATCCAGACCTGTAATTAAAAAACCATGATCCTAGTTTTCACTGATGCCACCTTTTAATCTATTTGATCTGTTTCTTCAGGAAGAATGTTTTTCTGCCCAGCCTGCTGAAATGCATGACCATGCACATGGAATAAAACATCTAGAAGTTTACATATTCTACTGACAAGAAGACTAATATGCTATTTCCAGTTCTGGACTGCAGTCTGTTAGACAACAGCAAGCATAACCTGAGCAAAAATTTGTGATGGATCACATCAATAACTTTAAGGAAAGCTTCTCTGGTGAATATTAGATGGAAACAAGGTATTTTCAGAAAGATTTACTCCCACTTATAACACACCTTGGGATCCAATTTGCCAGTCATTTTCTTCAGTAGTTCATAAAGCTGGATAGTGTTGCCTTGGGAATACCATCCAGGCTTGTCCAGTGACAGCAGAGCCTCCTGCTCCTCGTCATTCTCTGAAATCACCAAGCAAAATCACCCACTGTTAGTAAGAGCGGCCCATGCTCCTGTATTTGTGAGACATGTGAGAAGCTGCCTGTGCACCACTTGGAGATCACGGTCTATTCTGACATTAATCCAGCTCCAGTGTCTGGCTCAAGTCCTGGTACCGACTGCAGGTTCAGTCAAGGTGTTTGGTAGTTGAGGGTAGGCAGACATTTGTGTGAAAAAAAGCAGCTGAGCCTTGTCTGCAATGGCTACAGCAGAGCTGAGGAATCAAAGTCACGGGCTTTGCAGCAGCGAAGGCAAGAAAGCACAGGGACCAGACTGATGGAGGAGCTGCTGCAGATCTAAGGCAAAATCATTAGAGAAGACAGGCTGTAAGAGCCAGCGTGTACCTTTCCCCACAGACAGATTACCTACTGCTTAAACACTGACATAAATACAACAAAACAGACTGAGGTAGCTCTTACAGCCATCACCAGCCTTAGATCAGCACACACAATGAGCAGTTCCAGTTATCATCCAGTTTTGAAGAAATGACAAGTGGACAATACTGCTGCTGGTGGTGTAATCCACATTGTCATATATCCACATTGGCAGCTGTCAGTGAGCCAAAAAAATCTGCAGAAGCTGAAACTCCCTGGTTATCACCTAATTGTGCCACAGGCTTAATTTCTAGCTGGTCCCAAAGTAGCTGGATCTGTCCTGGTGTCCATGTAACCTTATTGCTCATTCAGGTCCATGTACTATGGCCAGAAGAATTCCTTTTAGCTTCTTGCTGGAGCCAAAATACTAGCCTTAGTAAAACAATAAACTAGAATTTCATCGGAAGTATGAATATTAAGGTCTTCTGTCTATTGAAGTGGTTCAACAGAAGAGTGATTTTGTTATTCAGCCTCAATCAAATATGCCTTTTTTTATGCTACAAGGTTGGAAGCCAATACAGTACTTTGATCTAACTCAGATGGAATATCAGGACTTCAATTTTTCTTTATAGAATTTCTTAAATTACTTAAAATGTGTTATGAAGAAGACTGAGACAAAGAGAGCAAACTTCCCTCAGTTAGAGACTGCTAAAAGATGCAATGCAAATTTTGGAAGAACAGCGAAATAACAAGACAGATTTACATTTAAGAGCACTGAAGATGTACATGGACAGTATATTGGTCCTTGAAGGAAGAAAAAAGGAATCAAAAAGAGGAAAATAGCTATGTGGGGAGAGGCAGTAAGTAATTCTTCAGTATTATGAATCTAATAATTTGAATAAACACAGGATTTATTTTCAGCCTAAATGATTCTATATTAAAGGTGTTTTATAAACAAAGACAAAACAAAAAAAAATCATAGTTGACACTAACAATTCATGTAGAACTTGTGTGGAAATGTCTTCTCCTATGATTTTCTTCAGAATCCTGATGATAATAGTAAGTATGATAACATTCATTAAAAATCTCCTTAATTTACTGTTTTTAAAAATACTTTTGACCAAATAACTTTTGGTCAAACAGAAGCTGTCAAACTTCAGCAAATTTGTTTTATTTTCCCGGTATTTTTAGACATATTTGTAAGGCTGGGTGAACGAGTAGACATGATCTTCAAACAATAGAGAAAGAGAAAAAGAAACTTAGGAAAACCACTCTTTTGAGCTGCTATTAAAAGTTTCTTGAAATTTGTGAATATTTGTATAGCTATCATTCTCTCCATTCAGCCAATCAGGAAAATACTAGAGAAAAATGGAACTATTATGAAGGTGATTTTCGGAGTAACAACATTGCATTTATGAACAGGAGCCTGATGTATTGCAGCAGCACCAGAAGGCTCCGGCAAAGAGCATGACCCTGCTTTGCCACGTCCACGGAAAGGCACAAGGGACAGTCCTGACGGGAAAAATTCACGCTAATTACAAGGTAGAAGATCTGTCAGTCTGTGAGATCTATTACTGTCACCCCTAGCAATGCGATTCATCCTACTTAACTTGATGCATCCGGAATTCAGGCTTCTATTTTACAGTTACAATCTGAACTAGTTGGCCAGGCTCCCTCGGTAGGTAAAAGAGAGTGCAAGAAGCACTTTCTAGAGGTGCCAGCTCTGGACAAGGAAAACATTTAATTAAGTTAGGAACTTCACTTTTAGGCAATGAAATGAAGGGAAATTTCAAAGCCTGGTTTTCTCCCCTATTCTTGGAGGCTGCAAACAGCATTGAGATGCCTAATTCACTATGGGAATACCTTGTTTTTGGAAGGAGCTTCAGAAATCTCAGGAATTAGGAAAGGTTCTTTATGATAGCTGAGTTGCAGGGTTAAAGGGATAATGAATCTGGACTGGCAAACCTTGTCTCCAACCATCTCATATGGCTGCTTGTGCTCACACATTTAGGGGTGACTGTATCAGTTTTCTTTCTGTAATCTGAAGTGGGATTAAATAAATGGTGTTTCAGTTGCACTAAGTCATTAATCAGAAACGAGGGTTTCTAATCCACTTTTCCTGTGGCAAAATATAGCCAAGAAAATTATTTTCCAGCTCTGGCTTTTAAGACCTCTTGCAGTAGTCCTGCCATGTAAAAAATGATACATGACAACTCAAAACCCCATTAATGACACCATTGTCTTTGGCATTGTAATGTATTCTTCAGATAGTAGCTACATAACATGGCTGAAGAAATCTGCAAATTTCCTGCAAAAATGCTGCATAAATGTGATTATGATAGTTCCTAACATATTTTAGATATTCCAAGCCTAACATTGGCTACACTTAGACAAGAGGAAAACTGCTGCTGAGCTTCCTTCCACTTTGCTGTTATTGATTCATGAAAGTTCATTCAAAGGTCAGAAATGCTATAAATATTCCTTCAGCAGGAAGCAACACATATATAGGCGGGGATACTAATGCTTGAGGTCTTATAAGCTGGGAGGAAAAGGAAACGTCCTGACAATTTCAAAAAGACTGGATAACCAAAAAGAATTTCTGAGATGATTTAGATAGAGTGACTTGCTTCCTTCTGAAGTCTAATATATCACTGCAACCTGGATTCCTGGCTGTAGACTGAAAACATGCCTAGACAAGAAACATAAAGGTAGCAAGCAAGTAAAATTAAAATAATTAAACCCGGAATATCTTTCTAGTAAAACACCCAAACCTCAACAGTAATTCAGAGCAATTCTCCTGAAAAGAAGTTACTGTTTGTTTTTAAAAACAACAAAAGCTTGACTCATGCTGGTGCAATATTAATATTGCTGGAATGGCAATTTGCATATCGGTGTGTCTAAAACCTTGGGAAATGTTTTCTGATTCAGAAATGCACTCCCATCGCCATTAGCAGATACGTTATTTCAGATAAACCAATTCACTAACAAGACTCAATATCCTTTTTCTTGTGAGAATTTTCTTCCTTGCCTTTAAATGTGAGTTGCAGATTTATACCATGGGCTGAGGAACATCTGGTTTTATTCTGAAAGAATATGCAAAAAGTAATCAATGAAGCTTATTCCCCTTGAAATGACAACTGATGGTAATTTACTTTGGCACAGAGGTGCTCCTTGGGAAAGACTGCACACGCTTGCTTATTGCCGTCTACTTTGCTGCCCGTTTATGGGTTATACTCGCCGAGATGCAAACACATGTGGTGCTGAGGCTGTGTCCACACTAAATATTCAGCCCAGGACTTAAGCCCGGAGCTCTATCCTTAATCTGGCTTGTGTTTACACTGTCAAACCCCAGCCCATGGGAAGGGCTTCTTGTTTGGGAAGCCTGAGGTTAAGAGACAAGCTAAGAGGTGAGGGTGCATTTATGCTTTGACAGTTATTTGCTTATGCTCATCCACACTCACACTGAGGTTTATTTTCATCAGCTCACGACCCCCGAGGCCCCTACCCTGCGCTGCTCCTCCAGTTGGGTGCCCTATGGCAAGTGCTGGTTACGTGCCGGGGCTAGAACCCACCAGTGACTCACCTGAGAGCCCGAGGACACCTCACGCCTACTTGGCTGGGCAGAGACGGGGTAAGAAAGCACCTCCAAGTGCCCGGAGGCCATGTCAACCAAAGATGTGCTAGGTTTAACCACAGTGAGTGTGTGTACAGCTCCCCAGCAGCCTCTTCTTCTGCCTTCCTGCCTTTCTCCTGACAGCCTTTTACTCATTTCCATACAAATCTAGTTAAACCAGCTATTAGGATTACCGACATTTTTTGTTCTTTTGAACTCTGCAATAGAATAAAAACGTGGTGACTCTGTCACTGCTCGTGTCTGTACCTGCTCCTGCCTCTTCCTACCCCTGGGCAGCTCACCCTTTCGGGCTCTCACCCTGTGCAGGTACCCGTGTGCATTTAGCACACTGCAGGCTGGTTACTGCCTCTGGAGGCTATTGTAAACCAAGTACATTTTATAACCCACAACTATCATACTAATATGCCTCTCTGCAACTTAAAATAATGTCATTTCAGGCCCTGAGGGCATTAACATAAAAGCTGGGTTCTCTTCCAGTCTGGCCGCCAAGCACTGTCTGATTCTAGATGGCATTTCAAGTTCAACTGGGAAACACAAACTCTCTTTTCCATAAGGGGACTCAGGGCAGGAAACCACATGGTTTTACAGTTGAGGCAAAGGCACCTGCATAAGAAAAATCCTCATGGTGGGTTCTTTCAGTTGTAAAGGTAATGAGACGGGATGACATAAGCTGTAGAGCTCCCCTGTGGGCATGCCCACCATGAAGACAGTACTTACAAGCTGACTAGAGGTAAAACTTCACACCCTGCAGGCAAACTTCTGTAGGGTAGTACCCCAAATTCCTACGTGTAGACCAACCACCTTTCCTGGGTTGTTTCCAGGGTTCACATAGCTATTACTGTCTGTTTTTCCATCCATGAATTACTTTTGTGCCCTGGAAGCAGCTCTGAAATCCATTTGCCCAACACGTGGACCAGTGCTTGCCAGGCTCCTGTCTGACTAGATGACTGCAGGGAAGTGATAAGGAACAAGTTATTCCCTTAGCGTGATGTGCTGAAATATAAGGTTAAGGCTTCCCAAACTGACTAGTGATTTTGGCCATCTCCATTTCTGGCTGTCCAATCTGATTTTTTTCAGAAAAAGCCTGAAGATCAGTTTCCCTTCCTGCCATTCCTGCTGTCTTTAAGGTGGCTTATGGTTGGTGAGAAAAAGGCTGAACCAATCAAAATTAAAATTCACTCTTGAAAACTGGAACATTAATTTTAATTTTACACAGGTAATGATACATCTTTCTTATGCTCATCCACCCCAACATATATGTGCTAATTTGTATGGAGAACTAAAAAACAGCACTACTAAAAGGTGGCAATATTCTGAAAGAACACCAGAGATAAAGCTGAGAAAAATACAGATACCATCCTGTGCAAAAAAATAAACTATTTCATAATAATTCATAAATGTTACTTATCCAATTACTAACACTTCTTTTTCTCATGGCGGACTTCTGTTCTTTTGCTCATTTATGAGGCCTGGTAAGACCAAAGTACAAGATAGTGCACTTTCAAATTGTCCTGGGCATATAAGAACCACAAACTTCTTAGAGAAGAGAAATAAAAATAAGAATAATAATAAAAAAGTTTTACACATTTGATTTTACTTAAATCTTTTTAGTTTTATTAAAATATGCCTTACTTCTTAATTGTGCCAAGCAACAGGACATGTAGAGACAAGGCGGAAGTTTTACTTGTTTGTAGGAAAATCAGTATTTCCTTTAGAGAAGTCAGTAAGTAAGTTTCTTCAGAGAGTTTTGATTACGGTGTTACAGGAACTGAAAATAACAGCTCACTGCAGATTTAGTAATTTGTTTTCAATTCTGTCAAAGCATTAACTTTATACCTTCCTGGGAATGGCCTGGCTAATGAAAAGTGTGTTTCTATCTACAACATTGATATGATGAAATACAAATAAGGTTTTTTTTACTTGGAAAAAGGAAAAAAAAAAACTTTTCGGAAAATGATTCATCTGTGTGTTCATTTTTCAACGTAGTTTATGTGCAGATTTGGTGAAGCTTTTTCCATAATTTCCTTTATTGTATTTATAACTCAGAGAATTTCTATTTTGGAAAGGTAAGAAGGACATAAACAGAGAACTTAACTTCTTCCTTGCACATATTTTGCAAGCAAGAAAAGAAATATATTTCCGCCCTAGAACTGTTTTATTCTGGACCTCACTTTTATTCTGGAGCCTTATAAATGAGGACTTCAAAATATCCATGCAAATGTCCCTAAATAACCCTATCAATATTGATACCATAGTCATGCTACAGATTCATATGTAATTACGGGGACACATGGGTTTTTCCAGAAAACATTTTAAATTCAAATGAGCTAAGAGAGGTATGGTAACTGAGGAAAACAAAAGTGATCATTACAGGAATATGCAGTTCAGTTCAAGCCTTTCTTACTAGGGTGTGCTTCACCACTGTACAAAGATTTGAAGAGTGGATGCAAACAGAAGATGGATGGAAGCACAGAAGATGAGAAGAAGGCCACCAGTCAGTTCTGTAGCTTGTCACTTCAGAAAAATGTCTCAATTAATTTTCATAATTAAAATAAAACTGAGACACACAAAGCTGCTTCTTTGCACTGTGCAGACTGTAATCTATCATCTTATCCTAACTGTCTAAATCATTCTAGCAATACCTACTGAAATAAGTTACATTGGAATTTGCTCTTGGACCATACTCTTCCACACTGAAAATTGACACTGCAATGTGGTGGGGAAAAACTTCCTGCGGTTCATTTACTTTGGCCTCAGACATTAAAAAAAAGAACAAAAGTTGTTTAATCCTCAGTTATAGAAAGACCTTTTTTTTTTTTTTTTTTCCCCCTACATCTTAATACTTCAGGTTTAAAATAAACCACATAAACTAGAATAGTCCATTTGATTCTGAACAACCATTTCTCCACAAAGCAATATGTGTACCCTGCTGCAATGGGCCTTTGTTTTTTATTTCTCCAGTTCCCTAAAATATGTTATTTCAAAAGGCATAATAATTGTGAAGTAGACATGAGCATGCACAGTTATTGCACATACTCATTTGCCTGGAACATACAATAGACATTTTCATAAACTTTTATATGAAAACTATTTATATGGCCAAATTGAGTTATGATTTATGAGAAAGCTCTATTCTTTTTTCCTAACTTATTACACTATGTAAAGTCCCTACTTTAATTTGATTGATTAGTTCTGTCTGAAGTTCCAGCTCTCCAAATATCGTCTGCCTCCGAAAGAAGCAGTTTTACATCAACCTTTAAAGACTAACCTAAGATTCAAAATTCCACAGGCAAAAAATGAAATCTGGGAATTAAAAAAATAAAATCCACCCCAGCCTTCTGCCTGTTAATTACCACACAAGCATTCCACAGCTGCAGATAGTGGTTATTAAAACCTGGCTCAGACCATCCCTACATCCCTCTGACTCACTAATTAAAAAAGCAGAACCCAAGCCCAGCCCACCGCAGTTTCCTCGGCCCAGAGCTCAGCAAGCGGTGGTGAGAGTGTTCCCGAAGAGAGCAGGGGCCCGGCCGCTGGAGCCTGGGCATCCCCCTGCTGCTGTGTTGAGGTTAAAAACTCAAACATGTCTTTTTCCCTGTCTGAAAAGGGGAAATTTCTCACAAAAAAAAAAGACAACTTGAAAATGGCTTATTCTCTCAGTTCTTCACAGCTATCGTGCTATTTAGAAGTTGTGAAGTGTGCACATTCCCACCTAGAATAATAATTTTTTTTTATGGAAATAAAAGCTAACACCTGATGCTACTGAGAGAAGGGTTCTGGCTCCTCTTGTCCCAAGAATTACATACAGAATCACAGAATGTTAGGGATTGAAAAGGACCTCGAAAGATCATCTAGTCCAATCCCCCTGCTGGAGCAGGAACACCTAGATGAGGTTACACAGGAAGGTGTCCAGGTGGGTCTTGAATGCCTCCAGAGAAGGAGACTCCACAACCCCTCTGGGCAGCCTGTTCCAGTGCTCTGTCACCCTCACTGGGAAGAAGTTTCTTCTCAAATTTAAGTAGAACCTCTTGTGTTCCAGTTTGTACCCACTGCCCCTTGTCCTATCACTGGTTGTCACTGAGAAGAACCTGGCTACATCCTCGTGACACTCACCCTTTATATATCTGTAAACATTAATGAAGTCACCCCTCAGTCTCCTCCAAGCTAAAGACACCCAGCTCCCTCAGCCTTTCCTCATAAGGGAGATGCTCCACTCCCTTAATCATCTTTGTTGCCCTTCTTTTTGTCACATGGCAGAAGAGAAGCATTACATTATACACTTAAAAATCATACTGATACTAAGGCCATTTGAATATGGCTGTCAGGGAAGAGACTACCTTGGCATTGCTTCATATATGTACTAAATTGTGAGGTTTTTTTTATAGGTTATTGATAACACTTAGCACTTCAAGTAAAAATAAAAGAAAAAATCTTTAATTATAATCAGAATATGATGGCATTAAACAGTTAAGGACCATTTTCTATTAGAAAATATAGAAACTGCGACTAATAGTTTAAAATCATAGCTATGACAGAATATCATACACACCAGAAAAGAGTAAAACAGTCAAACAATCACAGTAGGTGGTCATGTTCAGTAGCAAATAGACTTTTCTTTTTTCCTGATACATTTTTTCCCAATACATTTTTTCCCTCATATTTTGCTTCCCTTTCCTTAAGAAAACGTTCAAGAAGCACCAAAAGCTAGTTCAGGACCTAACGCTGATTTTAGCTTCAGCAAATCTCTCTTTGGAGACATATATCATGTTAATGTATCTTCAATAAATCCCAGTGGGGATTTTGCAATAAGGAGGACTCTTAGATGCTTTTACTATATCCTGTCCCATATTTGATACTATTGCTATCCCTTCTAGAGAAAAAAAGACAGAACTTAAAAAATGTGGGGTTGTGCAATGCACCCTTGCCATGAGCAATGCACACATTAGGATCCATCACTGGAAGCCTTTACCAGAAAGTGCTATAGAAAGAGAATTGTTTGGAGTTGAGCTGGTGAGTAATTAGGTGGCACTGTGCCAATTTATAGCTTAACAGGAGAAAAAAAGAGAATGTAAACTAGGGAACTTCCCCAGAATAGTGGTGTGCTGGAGTGCGGGTCAGATGGAGAGCAGGATGGCCAAGCTGCAGCAGCTCCTCAGGTATGTTCCTTGCCAAAAGATATAGGGGAGCTGTGACTGAGGATGTCCTTGGGAAGGGTGCTTGTCCTCGGGGGTGCAGCAGGGAAACAGCATCCTAATGCAGTGTGTTTGGGCAATCTTAGTTGGCTACATGCAGGGAGGATGCTGCACCCATGGTTTGATCTGGGTTAATCTGGCTTTTGGGACAGGGAGTCACCAGTTCTGCCACAGATTTCCTACCTGACCTTGGGCGCTTTGTGTGTGTGTGTAAATAGAAGCATTGAAAGCTCCCACGTAGCATAAGTCCTGTAAGTGTTAATATATTAAAGTTCATGAAGTATTTAGGTACCGTGGCAACAATAGTAATTTAAGTGGCTTAGGAGGGCAGTGAGATGAAGGTGAGACAGGTAGAAGTGGATTTATGTAGACTCTGGATAAAAGAAGAAAAAAAACGTGCCATGATGTTGCTCAGGCCATGAATGCAGAGATGAGAGAGAGCAGAAAAACTTCTCCTGGGGGCCAGACAAACTAAGAAATATTTTCATCTTCCTTCCAGTGGTCTATGCCTCTCCTGCCCTTCACAGCTCCTGTCTCTGCAGGGTGTGCACACCAAGCTCCCTGTTGAGCCTTACAACCTGTGGCAGATGGGGAGCAGAAGTGGAAGGACGAGATGTGTGTGTGTGACAGAAGACAGAGAGGTGTCGGGAAGTTCAGTCTTGAGGCCTGGGTGCAGTTTCATGACTCTGTGGACCATAGTCATGGATGAATTCAAAGGAGGGGCAGAGAACATGACAGGGCTTGAACATGATGCTTTTTAAGCTCTGCTTAGTTCTGAAGTAAACTCAGGCATGTGAGGGAGCACTAGAATGAAAAAGAACAAGAAAACCTCTTCCTATTGGATCTGTTGAGATATAGTAGAACATCATGTTTAATAAAAAAACAGGAAAATGCTAGGAAATTAATGTTCTAAGAAAGAGCAAAAGTCATTATGTGTGAAACACTCACTGTAAATCTCAGAACAATGTAACCAGGCTGGAGTTGGTAAGCAAAAATGTAAACTATTCCTTTCTGGCAAAGAACATTTAGTTACTCTTTGATGGGAAGACCGACATGAAAGATTTGAAGTAATGAGTTTTTTGAAGAGGTAAAAGGGAAATGATCCCTGTGACACTTTCTGTAATGCTTTTCAAGTTCCTTATCTGTGCACTTCATGTGGTTTGCAAAATCTCTTAGTGTCCATGTGAAAATGTGCTTTACCTTCAGAACTAAGAGCATTGTGCCAGATCTCCTTATGCAGGAATTTCACAGATAAAATCTCTCGCTACTATAATTGCAGAAAAAATAATCATCTTGGAAAGCTCAGCCTTAGTTTGGCAGTATCACGGAGACACCTGGGATCTGTGGATAGTAATAATATATACAGTGGTTTCACAGCAGATAAGAATCAGGTTAGAATGAATGTGTTTACTAATGAAGAGAGAGTCTTGGGGTCGCTAACTCCACCTAGAAATATATGCAACATACATAACATACATATTAAAGTTTAAGACATCTGGAGTACTCTGTAAATAATAAATAAAAATTGAAGAACAAAGAGAGCGAGGAAGAAGATGGCATATCACTTTTACCTTTTCCTGAGCTTTCAGCTTCTGAACATCAGCTGCAGAGGACTTGCTACTCATCTAAATAATGCAGTGTACTAAGATGGCTTGCTATCCAAGAAAAGTCCATTTCTGTGCTCTTTGACCTTTTTTAGTGGGAGAGGTAGAGCTGCTGGTGAGCTAGGTAACTATCTATACACCTAAGATTTCACCCATGCACAATAAATCCATATCTGCTATTTGTTGCAGTTCTCCTCTACCGCTGACCCCTTTGCAGTTCTCCTGGATGCCTCATAAACATTAGCTAAGCTTTGGTCTTTAGAAAACAGGAAACTGAGGCAGAGGTTCAGTGTCGTATCACAGTGAACCAGATTTCGGCCCAGACTTTGGTCACGGTTCCTCGTCGTGTACCCAGCTCATTTCTAGGGCTTCCTAGCCAGCTCATTTCACTACTTGCTTCCAATAGCAGATCTGATGCCTGCAGTACAAAAATCAACATGTGCTTCCTGTGAAAAACAGTTCTGCAGACTAACCTTAATAAAAGCTTGACATTTTGGAAGAACACACGAGAGAACTCTAAAGCTTCTTAATGAAAACCAGCGCATACAGATCCATGGAAACTATGCTAAAGGGAAGCTTTCTGCAGTGGTTGCCAGCCCTCATTCTGCCAGGAATGTACTATACACGACTCTTTATTTTTGCTCTACTACAAACTAACTCAATCCCAATTTCCAAATTAATTAAAAATAAAATCACAAGGTAACTCTTTATAAGGTTCTCTCATAATCTACTTATTTTTGAATCCTATAGAAGAAAGCAATTACATGAAGAACAAACATAAATGAACCCCCCCAAATTCCAGCACTTATTGCTTACACCTATGTGATCTGTACCAAAGAACGATTTTTCCCTGCAAAGTCATACTGATAAGTCCTTCTGTAACAGAGGTAATCTTTCTTTCTTTGAGAAATTTTTTGTGGATTTTGACAGCTGCCTAAGAACAATAATGTGAAGTTTAAATGAAATATCCACCAACCTAGTTCACACAGGTTTGCACTGAATCCTTGTGGAGTGGTAAAGTTTATGAACTTGTACTGATCCATCCTGTAGACAGGCAGACCTTGGTTGCTGTAGGCACAAGAGTAGACCTGTAGAGATCATAGCTTTCTACTCAGCAAGCAGACTGGTTCTACTTAGTTGCTAATATACTGGTGCCTAGAGACATCTGAGATGCTCTAAGGTCCTCCAGCACATTAGTCCAAATTGGGAAGGCACAGGTCTTCCTTAGGTCCTGTGCCATTTCTGCAAGACATGTGCTTGCATTCCCTGGGGCTCTTGATTAGCACCAGAGGCCTATGATTAGGCAATGAGTCCATCATGGCTGAGATTGAGCTCCACATGCAGAAATATAATGTAAAGGGTCTACAATATGAAGCAAAGCCACTGCAGGTTGCAGCACTAGGTCAATGGGGCCAATGTATACAAAAGAGTGCGGCCTAGGCCCTTGTGCTGCCCTCCACTCACCATGCTGGGCAGCTCTTCATTGCCTACAATGGGAGATCGTTGAGGAACACCAAATGATAGGTAGCCAGAGGAGTTTCTCTACACTGTTGTTTCTATATCCATTCCTGGTACTTATTTATTTATTTCAAGGTAGACCTCTGTGACTTCTGACATATGGCATCACACTTACTATGCAGTTGTGAGTAGATTCTTGTTTAAGGGAGAGGCTTGCAACTTGATGGCAAAAAATAGCTTTGGAAAACTATCCATCTCTCTAATACAGGTTTGGCAAGAAGAGAAGCCATCTTTTGAACTAAGCCATAAAGGGCATGACATCCTACTTGTAAACAGCAGTAGAGTCTGGTAATGATCTGTGTGAGTTCATGAGCTTTCCAGGGGGATCTTTTTTATTCTGTGAATGAAATCAAATGTATATGTTTAACCATCTTATATCAAAAATGCACAAAACAGACAAAAAGGAGATATCCATTCTCTTCATGCCAAAACAGCTGCTGACTTGTGCATGGTTTGTTTCCCTAGTGTTTCAGTCTTTTGATATTTTCAGTTTAGCTCTTCTCCCCCTGTCATTGGCAGACACTTACATATGCTGAGAAACAGAATGAAATTAAAAACGTGTGAAAATAAATATTTAATATAATCAGAAGCAATATTAAAAAAACCCCTTAGAGTCTAGAACTCTGGGTGTTGAATTATCTGCTAGACATTCTTCAGGTATTATATTATACTAGTCTGAGCTCTCACGCACCCAGTGTAAAGGAGCCACAAACTTCTTCATCATCAAGACTACATTTTAATGTTCTCTTCAATAAATTAAATTGAACTTCATGTCCCTCAGACAAACTGCTTAGCCAAACCTTTCAAACTTCCAGCATTTCTATGGAAGAGAACTGAAGGAGCGTGAGAGCTCAATGTATTATTAACAACAGTTAGTGTTGCAAGTCTTGTTCGTGTATGGAAGATGTGCTCTTGCTTTTGCCTTCCACACAGAACTGGGTCTTCATGTCAGTGAGAAATCTTCCCTAAACCCCAAGTCTTCCTCAGCATTACACATTGTTAGAGTATTATCACACTCTAAGTGTGAACTATGTTGAGAGCTGACTGCATCCCTTCCGAATCTTGCATAGCATTTGGTTGTTTTCTCAGAGACTATAGAGGAAAAAATAATCTCCTCTTAATTATCTTTTCATGTGTTGGAGGTGAATTCTTGTAAGCCAGAGAACAGAGTTTTGTCTGGAATGCAAACTGTTCATTTAGGTATTTTGGCTTCGGTTTTGAAAACACAGACTAGGATATTCAGGTTCTGTGGGGACTCACTACAGATAGAGGACAGGCTTGACAGGTCCTTAGCAGATCATTCTGCTGTAAAAACAAGCAGCATTTTTTTGGATGAATTGGGTTTCCTAACTGCAGGATCCTTCGTGCTTTGTCTCTTTGGTACTGCAGGTACAATCCAGACCAGACTGTATCAACTGTTCCATTGTCTGCTAATACCCTGAAATAAAATAAAATAGCGATACCAGAAGGTGATCACAAAACTATGATGGAGGATTTTCTATACATCCTGATTTTTAATGACCTCCTTATCACATGGTTTATGTGTTTAAAGGCAATTATTTATAGCTACTATAGATAGCTCTCCTTAATTGTAATTTATATAGTAACTAAATATTGTTGTTAAAACAAATGTTACTTTTCAATCCTGATGTCACCACTTTGGCAACCACATTTAAAGCATCATCATGACTTACAGAGTTTGCAACTTATTTCACAGAAACAGGTTCTTTGATAGAATACTTCTAAGTACACAGGCTTGGAAAACTTAAAATAATTCACCATATTGAGAAAGCATTTGACATGCTTCCCTCTGAAGAAAGTTTCTTCTGTTAAAATTAAACACAAACATGACCTGATAACCAACAACCATTTTTAAGAAATCATTGGTATGGAACTGTCTTCCAAAACAAACAAATTATTGCTTTCAATAACCTGAAATAATTATTGAATAATTTGAATAATTTCAGTGTAGAACACATCAAGTTAGGAGGTCCAGTTCCTCAAACTTATAAATGATATATCACTAAACCATAAAAAACCAAATCCAGCAGAATTAATTGCAATTACATTATCTTAATTTCTGCATTATGACAAATCTTTGGAAAGGGCTAAAAGGATTTTCACAATCAAGACTCATGGAGTTCTTACACAAACATAGTTTACAGTTCTTCACTGTTTCTGGATTAGGACATAGAAATCTCAGTTAAATACACAGATCTGCCAGAGATATGATTATGGGTAAGTCATTCAATCTTTTGGTGTTTCAGTTCCTTGGGTCTAGCAGAAAAGTCAGTGCTTTGTTATTTTACCATTTGTTTCTCTGGTCTGCCTGTGGGCTCCTTGTGGACAGAGAATGACTCCTACCGTGTGCTTGCACGGTACCTTAAAGAACTGTGTTTTGAGTTTTATCCAGGCCTTGAATACAACCTAGTATAATCAATAACTAGGATTTTGCAGTAGTGTTAACTAGTACAACTCTTTTTGAAAATGAAAATGCACTTTCCATGCACAAAAAATTCTGGTTTTCAAATACTTGGCAATTATGCTAAACTTGTTTTCCAGTTTTAACAAAAGCAATATTGTTGATATCCAGCTTTTGAAAGCAGCAGCTTTAGCTTTCTTTGAACTAGCTTTCTGTAATATTCTTATCAGCTTTGTGCCAAACACGTGATTTAATATCAAAGGTAATCAGCTGAAGCAACCCCTGCTGTCTTTATGTAGAAGCACTTTGCAATTTTTCCCTGTTTTGACTTTTAGATGAATAACTTCTTATTCCTTTTATCCTCTGAGGTTCTTTGAACACTATGCAAACATATAAAGAACTTGGCTCGACATCTATACTTAATTTTTTTCTTTTAAAGAAGGATAGGCATTGGAGAATGTATCCACAGTTCAGCATTCATCTTGATACTCAGAAACAAAGAGATGCCATACTTCAAAGACTATAGATTTTTTTTTCTATATTTTTTAAATAAACAAGGAGTTGTTATGAACAACAGTGGAAGTAAGTGAGCTGAATTTGTGCCTTGCACTTGCATTCTCTGAATATCTAATAGGGTGCAAAGTCTCACAGATCCTCTGGTAGGTGGATCATTTGTGGCCAGGCTCTCCTGGATGGATAGTCTGGTATCTAATCAGGACTGATTTTACACTGTAGCCTTTCTCTGAGCTGCAGTGACGGACCCATTTTTTCCTCTCCAGCCTTCAGAGGCTGTAATATCTCTGAGAATACCAGGCCACACTCAAATGTGGATGAAATTGCATTACTGATAGAGGTTTGCAGTAGGGGATGGGCAGAAATTCCTACCCACACAAGCCTTGTGATTGCGTAAGCCTCAATATTAAGGAAAACAGACTAAGTGTTAAAGAATTAGCCTGTGTCATGGTAGCTCCTCTGGCTAATATGGTGGAGGCATTGGCCAAAGGAGCTCAAAAAGCAGCAACTCAACCAAACTGCCAACAGCTGGCTTGGCTGACAACCAGGTACCTCCCATGACAGTTAAGAGTGGTCATCTACTGAATTCCCAGAGTTTGGCCCATATTCTGGGTTTATAAAGAACTGCTGTGGTTAGGCCAGCGCTGTGACCCCCTGGTAGAAATCGAAATTGGCCACTCAGCCTCTGCTTCTGACATGCTGTAAAATGCCTGAGACCAGTCATCACTGATGCAATGAAATTCTGGCCTCCCAAGACTCCTGAGCAAGTAGCACTAAAGCCCATTCCAATAAAACCAGAACAAACCAAAAGTGCTCCATTACTTTGCCTAGAAGAAAGGAATGGCTTCTCTGCTCAGATTGCCTAAAAGGGTGTACTGTAAGGGAAAGTTTGGCTTGCTCTTTCTTTTGCTACCACACAGCCTAACTATTACAGAGTGGCAAATTGCAGAAATTATAGTACCTTAACTATGTCATTGTATGATTGGATCTTTATACCATCAGTGTAAACTGCAGAGTGCCCCATTGCACCATTTTGCAAAGGGGTTATAAATGATACACTGCCAATTAGTAATAAAAAAATGTCTGTCTGTGACTTCAAGTCTACTCTGCAAAAGCATGCGGGTATGCGCTAGTCCAACTTTATTTTCCTTTTCATCTGTTTTAAATACTTTCACATAGACCACCATACTGAACATGTAAAAAACAAAATCCAGACTATTATTGTCAACTAACTCTATGTTTATCAAACATGAAATAAAATTTAACTGTTAGAAAAGAGGTCCTTAACTACAGTCTCCCATCTTACCTATCCCATGGCTTAATTACAAATGTTGATGACATGATAGGAAATTATTACCTCTATTCCCAAATGATTCCCAAACTGTTGATTCCAAACTACACACAAGTACTATCTAGCAAACTATAAAAAGATTAATTGACAGATCTCTTTGATTACAAGGTAACATAAGCTGATTTTTTTAATGGATCTCTACAGCACATAAATAATATTGGGAAACCAGAAGTCCCTGAGACAGCTGTTTACACTGTAAAAAAACATGAACTGTTGAGTGGCTGATATTTGTGCAAACACAGTACATGAAGTGGAATAGTTTTAGACTAAGATAATTTACACAAAGGATAGGAGGTGATACGAGGCCCAAGGAGCCTGATATTGTAGATTTTTGGAAATACCCTCTGAGCTTCTTTGGTGGACGATGAAAACAAACCCTGTACACATGATATTAAATTTGTTTGTATGTGTGATCCACTGTCAGCCCTCCTGGCCTACCCTAGGCTGCTTTTCAGAAAGTGGACTCAGGCATTGACCATGCTGCCAAAGAGGATGTCATCTGAGAAACCAGCTTTATAAGGCAGTTCCATAATCCTTATGGGTTTTGATAATAAAAAAGGTCTGGTTCTATTACTGAATATAAAGATATTTCCATATCATCATCCATTTTAGCATCATCCAATTAGTTGTTTAAAAAGAAACTCCTCTTTCTCCAAAAATGACGGACAAAATGAAAATCTCTGTCTCAGATATGAGTAGGGAATTATATCTCATTGGTGGCTTGGGTATAGAACCAAATACGTTATCTCTTAAAACAGTGGACCTGCTACTGTTAGCTACATGCAGAACCTGTTTCTGATACTGAAGAGTCAGAAGACTCTTGATCTTAATATCATGATCTCAAGAGGCACAAAACCATCTGATTTTGAAAACTAGTGTACAAAATATGATTACTTATTAGTTATAGCCCTTCTTTTTCTTTCCTAAATAGCAGGAAAATACATAAAAAACCAGTGCAAATAGACTGCAAAGAATTGCTACATAAGATTTCCTTGAAAATAATGGCATTGCTTTCACAGACTGTATGGCACTGTGGGATGTTATAACAATATAAAGGCAGTCATTTTAGAAGACACGTGGGAAACAGTTATGGACATTATTGCTCCTGAATAATGCAGTCTGCAGCCAGTGCAACATTTATATGCCACTCTGTCACAAGCTGTCAGCAAATATGCATTATTACGTGGCCTGATGTTATAGAATATTTTCAGACAGGCTGATATGAAGAGGCACCATGTCCAGAAGAATGGCAGCAAGCACAGCTGTGTTAAATAAAGGCACACCCCAAGTCATTGGAGGCTTAGGTTACACAGGTCTCCTCTGTGTTGTTATTCTGCTTGTGTCTTCTGAGAAGCAGGAGAAGAGGCTCTTTGTGGGCTTTCCCCAAAATGCTTCTGGAGGTCATAGAGCCCCTGGGAGGGCAGCACAGCATCCCCTCCTGTGGCTGGAGGGCAGGCTGGGAGTGCCAGTCTGTGCAGTATGTGGGTAAACCTGTTTAAGTTATTGGTTTGACACGTTAAACTTATTTCAAAAGTCCTCCATGAGGCAATGGTAGAAGTCAAAAAGCAAAAGCTTAAAGTGCAGAAAATCCCTTCACAGAGTGAAATCTCTTCTCTGTGTGTTTACATGTTCTGCTCTGCTCTATTTCTGCCTCCTCCTGTGCTTTCTTTTCCCCTCACCTGGCTCCCCCCACCACTCTCATTAATCTTTGTCTCACACACGTGTCCTTGTGCACCTCTGCCTTTACCTCATATTTTCCTTCCCCCCATGTCCTCTGCTGCTAGTGGGGGAAGCAGTGGGCATCTGAGATTCAGTGTTCAGTGATAAAGATGAACCAGAGATCCACATTAAATGACGGCAGAAAAAGTCCTGTTTAATCCCAGCCATGACTTGTGGCTGGAGGAGCTTAATGCAGGCCAAAGCTGTGGAAAACATGACAGTCTTTGCAGACTGAGGACCACAGCCCCTACATTTCTGTAAGGATTCACAGGTGCAGCAAAAGCCCAGGTTACTGTTGGGAGATTGAGCTCTCCGCCAAATATCAAGTCTCTGCACCAACAGTCGTGCTGCCGTATCTGTGAGGAGCTCAAGGTTAAATCTAAAACTACTTTTAAAGTCAAATTTGAATCTCCATTTAAATATGAAGATCTGATGATCTAAAGCAAGACAAGATTGGTAAGAAGAGATGACTGAAACAACTATCGTAGCCAAAAAGATTACAGAAGCTCTCTTGAATTTAACCTCACAGGCTGACGTGAAAGAAAAAGGTTTTTTTCTTATCAAGGTAGCCTTCGCTGTAGAAGTAGCAACTGAGATACCTATTACATAGCAAAAACTGAGCTATATTGTAGACTCAATTCAGTGTGCTTTGGTTGAAAATTTAATCAGAATTTTCTAGACATGGCATTTATGATCTTCAAATAAGCGAAAAATGCAAGACTATTTAAATGATATATTTCCTTGTAAAGGTACAACTTCATCTGTTTCAAAATTTTCGTATTTTTTATAGATATCCTGGTTTTATGATAGGTCTTAAAAATCTTTACTGTGTAGTATTTTGGTATTCTTCTGGTGGTAAAGACACAAGTCTCAAACAAAAAGAATGAGCCAAAAAGAAATTACATGGCTTAAAAATTTAACTTCCAGAAAAATGAATGCACTCCCTTCCTGACCCCACTCCTCAGGTCTAAAAGGTCTTAGAATATAAATGTATAAACATAGTTATATAGGCTCAGTCCTGATAGTTCACCTGGTTCTCTCTCCCATTTCTGGCAATAGTCAGGCCCAGACGTCACAGAAGACTGCAGAAGAAAACTTAAATAGCAGACATGGGATCATCTCCTTCTTCTGAAGTGTTGCAGTTCCTAAATATCAAAGACTGTATTCAGCCCAGAAATACGTCATTTTATATCATGTCCCCTTATTTTCTTTTCTAATTCGTCCTTTCAGTTTATAGCATTTTTCCTGTATTTTTAAAAGGATAGAGAAGAATGACTGAAGGAGGAAAAAAGCTTTTGTGTTTGAGTTCTTAAAATGGCAGTTACCAGAGAATTGTGAAAAATTGGAGGACTGAAAGAGCTTCCTAAATTGTGGGCTACATCAGGAGCAGAAGCACCAGAAGCTGGAAAGTAATTCAAGTGCAGGAACAAGGCAGACAGCCTGAAAGCGCAATTGAAAGTGGGCTTTGAAAACCTGAGATTCTTTGCAGGAAAAGGAGAGCGGGTTTCTTTCTTTGGGCACTGGATAAGGACACACAATCTCACAGAAATATGGCACCCACTGCTACTCCATATATAGGATTGTTTTCAGCCTGTGCATCTATGTACACATATATATCAAGATATACATACACTCTTAAATACGCATTGTAAATTCAGACACTCAACAATGAGCAACACATTTTCCGTTTATCGAAAATACCAGAAAACAAGAAAAGACAGTAACTGTTCCTGAGCTGGAAATAAAAGATACAAAAGTCTTATTCAGGAGCAAGTGAAAATTCCCCGTGCACGCAGACTTCCAGAAGGCTTTCAGGGAATGTAAGCTTATCTGTAGCATTTCTATTTTAATTTTTCATTCTAAAAAATATATTCCACAGTGATCAAAACTGGCAAGCAGGCTAGTAACTGAATGACATTAATGAGCGATGTGATAAAGGGAAAGCTCTGTTGGCAAATGTTACAGAAATCTTGGTATACTACAGATTATCAGATGAGTCACAACTGTATTTGCTATCAGTATTCCTTCAACTCTTTAATGGAGAGATATATTATTTTAAGCTGGATGTAGCTGTATCAAAGAAATTCCTACATTCTCAACATAGGATTTACACAAACATTTTCGACCTGATCCTGAGATCCAATAGCTCGAAATACTACCAGTATTTTCAAGAACTATTTAAAGGAATTTCCCTCTGTATGAGAAAATGTAACATTGTGAATAACAAGTAAATTATGGGGTAGTCGTATTATGGGAGTAAAATTTTTTTTGCATAGCATTGTTCTCATAAACTATGTGCATAACTACATAAGCTACTCCTAACTAGAAAAATTATTATGCAAGGTAAAAACAAAGGTAGCTATTCTAAAACCTCGAAAGATATGTATAACCTACTCCTCTATTTAACAAAATAGTATTTTGAAAAAAAAATCATGCAAATTAAGTAATTATTGTACTTTTAGTGCTCCTGTTCAATAAAAAGCAGCCACACAAATCTCTTAAGATTTCAAACAGTGTTTCGTTCTTTTAAATGATGCATGTCTTGAAACTCAAATGAAGCAGTGATGCATCTTTAATTGCACAATTAAAATAATTTTTCATGGTTTCTAAATGGATTAGTTCTAAAATTACTTGTCTGCTGAAAAAAACATTTCTGCAGAGCAGTTCTCCAGTATCACATTTCTAGACAATGTCTTCTTTGTCCTGTTTCTCATCCTCCTTCAAACGTTTATTGAACACAGTCACCTTTTTGAAATTATTCACTGGAAAGAATTTATCCTTCTCTTTAGTAAACTTCAAAACCTTTCCCTTAGTGAATCTGCAGCAAAAATCCTGGTATCTATAACTAAAATTTAGCTCTAGTACCCAATGCAACACTCGGGGTGTTTGAAATAAGTACAGATTCTGTATTTTGTGCCTTAAGTCCATTTATGACACAATTCCCTTGGAATAGTTGGGAATAAAGTATGATTAGGAATTTATTGTAATTCAGACCCACTGATGGATGGAAGAACATGGCTGAAACTTAGCCATGGAGAAATGGATAGGATTGATAAGCAGTTACTTCAGTTCATTTTCTGAAACAAATTTCTTCACAGAACAAGATTTGTTTCACTTACTGGAGCTTTTTTCCCTAAATGACACAAACAAAAGCTTACTCTTTGTGCTTTAGGAACACATTTAGTATGATGTTCACTGCTATTTTTTTTCCTAAAGCAAAAATAAGGACGTTTTGTCTCCCTGATATAGTATGTCTGGTGCTCTCAGAGAGGCTCTTCCTGTCTTCCCTGAAATCTATAATGATAAAAGGTAGGAAGTATTAACTGAAATGTTGATTTTTCAGTGGTTCTGATATTTTAAAGAGCCTTAAAAATTTCTGGAAACTGGTAAACCACCCCCCTTAAAATGTGTTACAAACTCCTCTGTATGCTGTTTCAGAAATGAACTGTGTTCCTTGTTATCTACGGTGACTGGGTTAAACTGTCAGTGTCTACCCTGAAGCTTTATGTTTGTTGTGAGAAACAGAGAGGGAGGGCAGCAAAAGAAACATTCTAAAAGTGTATGTTATTATTTTGGGCATTTTCTCATACAACTACTCCTATTTTAACGGTTTAAACTTCACGCAGTTTTAAACAAGCTCTTCACTACTTCAACACATGTCTCTAAAAACCTGTCCTGTATGCATAATTCTTTGCTTTGAATGTTCTGGTTGGTCTTTCAGAAGAAACCTCTTACTTTAAATTGAATACAAATACACTAGTAAAAAAATCCACTCATAGGTTAGTAGTTTCAGCAAATTATTTATCTGATCATTGTTTCAGTTCTGTTTGTGTTCCTTATCCATTTAGGTAGTGAAGTCTCCATAACATAACTACACTTTGTTCTGTATTAATACGGTTTTCATGTAATGAGTGACCAACCCTCATTTGAGCCTCTTTGCAATGCCAAAATATAAAGTGAATGAAAACCAGCAAGTCTGTAAGAGGACTCCAGGGAATGCTGCTCCTGTTTGAACACATGAGAAAGGAACAGCTTCAGGAAAATTGGTACTTACAATCTAATAAGGTGATTAAGCCACACGGTATTCTCAATGGAGACAGTAATTTCAAGTCTTCTCCCTCCGTCTGCTCTTGTTTGCACAAAAAAAGCCTTGTCAAAGGGTCTGGGAGATTTTTGGCTGTCTATTAAATTTACTTAAGCTGGCCAAGAGATTCCAAAGTTGCTGGCTGGATTACTGACAGAGGGACACAGCAGGATTTCCTTAGGAAGTCAGGCTAATTAGATTGTTTAAAAAATATCCGAAGAGAAAAAGTGAATTACATTTTATTTTCAATTTGCATTATATGAAACTAAATAAAATGTTTGCAGAACTGAGCTTTTCTCACCTCGCCTCCTCCCCCTTTACTTTCATATAAATAGTTTCAATTTCCCTTTTGAGCTTATTTTTCTTCAAATTGTCAACTTGGCAGTTTCCTATTTAAATTAATATTTTAAAAATCACATTTACTTATTTTCCTACATAAATCTGTGAAACATTTAAACGCAGTTTTAATATATATTTCCGCTGCTGATTTTAGTTTTACTGTAAAAGTTCCACAGGCAAAATTTCTTTTGGGTTGGAACAGCTGACTTTCCTGTCATAAAATACTAAAATACAGTTCAATATATGCTGACATAATATTTTGGATATAAGACTAATGTGGGAAACTGCAGCGGGTCTGTGGAATCCTTGACAGAAAATATGAGAGTAGAGATCAGCATTGAGATATTAAGATTTACCCTTGAGAAGGATGGGAGTAAAGGAGTATCCGGAGAGAGGAGAGATGTACCCGTGAGAGAGAAGGGGATAGAAGAATAACATGGATGATAGAAAAATTAACCAATGAGATGTTAGTGCTGTAACTTGTAACCAGTAGTGAAAAGACACATGAACTGGTAGAATTGTATAAAAATGCACTTGTAGCAATAAATGGCATCTATTACTTTCATCTTGAAAGAACTTGGTCCATGTCGTTTGTCCGTCTCAACCGCGACAGATTAATTTTCAGGTAACAATCATAAAAGTATTTATTAAAATATGGAAAAATAACTGTCTTCAGCCATATTACTATTGTTATTTGCAGTTCAATGAACTCCTATAAACCTCTTTTGTTACAGCCTTAATTACTTAATGGACAACACTGCCAAACATTTCAGATTGTTTTAGTTATATTAAGTGAGTATAGGGGCACTTCCTTCACACCTACTCTGTCATTTTGTTGCCAAAGTACACACATTTAATAATGTCAAATTTCCATAATAAATAATATCCTTCAGCTTTGCAATTTTTTATTTGTACTGTTTTGTACTTTTTATTTTATTTGTACTGTTGTTTGAATTTCCTTTAATTATTGAAATATTTCTTCTATGCTTTTTCCCAGAACTAAATTTCATTTACTGTGTACGACACCTTGTCAGCACAATAAAGAAAAGGATTCATTAATCCTTTTTCATTAATGATGCAATGTTTAAGCCCAAATGCCATTTTTAATTACTGACACAGCTCTGCCTTTCCATTGTCCTCAGAAGTGTGATTCTTAATTTCTCAGTGCTTCTCAGTCTGAAGATAATTTTTTACTATTATCTGTGGAAGAGTCTTGTATAGAGTCTATTTTTCTTCGCAGTGCTAGATTTTCAAAACATGTTGTCCAGTTCTCCCATTCTCAGTCCTCTTATTTATCTTATCCTAACTTTTTTTTTTTTTGATAGAGGTAAGCAGATGAGAAAGGAGTCATGATTGCAACTTACCAAGAGTTCGGAAAGGTCTTTGGTTTGGGGTATGGGAGAAGAAACCAGGTTTCAAAGCGTTTGTGATCACAACATCAAAATACTCTTCAAAATCATTCCTAGAAAGCAAAGGAAATTGAATTAGTTAAACTAATGAATTAGCTAAGATGCCACTAAATACTCTTCAAGACTTAAGAAAACAGTAAAACCTTCTTCTGTCACTTTTTTTTTTTATTTTTGTGATGCTAGTTCAGTGTCACTACTGCCCTTCTTTTCCTGAGACTATCAAAACTGAGAAGACAACTGGCTGAAAACACACAGTGCTGGACCTTCAGGATCAATCCTTATTTGCAAAAAGATGTTCCTTGGTCCAGGGAGTTTTTAAATCTCAGGAGAACATGTTACAGATGGTGTACTTTAATCTCAGATGGCAGCATATGCATAGACAAGTATAGAAAGGTGTAAATGAGGGAGTTCCTTTTTAAAGCAGAATATATGAAATCAAGTGATGGGGTAGGAAGTAACTGAAGACACTTAAACACAGGTGCTTATATTGTTGGCATATGTACAGTATGCCTAATGCCTATGCCTAATGCCTATATGTACAGTATGCCTAATGGGTGTCTAAGATGTCTCTGTAGTCAACAGACATCTAATTAATGCAGCCAATGAAATCTACAGGGTGGTTTCACATACCCTAAAGCTGAAATGTCATTTTGTTAGTTGAACTCTCTCTTCAGACTCGACTGGCTGCTCTGACTAAATCCCTGTTGGTTACAGGGAGGTTAGACATGTGACTCACAAATAAACACCTACCAAGTATGAGTCTTACTCTGCCAGCCAAACCCCACCACTGAATTCAGATTTTTCAAAGATCATTAGCTCTGTAAGAATACAGATTGATATCTGAACTGTGGAATCCCCATCAATTTAAATGAAATTGAATGTTTAAGCATGGTATGTAAGTGGGACTTACTTATATTTATCCATTTTTAAGAGACCTGTATACAAGTCAGTAACATTACAAAGCAAATGGGAAAAACAGGCAACCTCGGGGAACATTCATGCCACCTGTCCTATCATGAGATGGGCTATTTCTGGAAGTGCCAATTATTCCTACTCTAGCAAGGGTCTTCCTTATTTTAAGGAATCTAACCTCACTTATTGTATCATCAAGCTGAGAACCATAGCAAAAAACAATAACAATAATACTACCAACAAGTTTTGAGGTTACTAAAATATATAATTAGACAAGTATTGTTTAAAGGGAGTTTTTTTAAAGTATTATTTTTATTATTTATTTATATTTATTATTTTATTGGGAATTGTAAATATTTTATTTTATTAGAAATGTTTCATTGCTTATGTGACTTTATTGGCTATAACATCCAAAAAATGACAGATACTCTTGGATGGAACAAAGAAACCATAGACAGAAAGTCCAGGAGGGGTACAGGCAACTAAAATGCTATCAACAGTAGAGAAAGTTTAGTGGAAGTAAACTAGCTGACTCTGTCATTTTCAAATAATCCTCAAGCTCCCATGAGACTGAGATATCTTAACTAAGATACTGAATTTTCTCCCTATGAGCTTATCTTCAAGCTTTTATTTTGTGTTCTAAATGACATTCCAGACTTAAAATGGAATGTCTTTAAATTTTCTTCCTCAAATGAAATTTTAGCTTTGTCTATTTTTCTTCACTTGTGATTGTATGCAAACTTTGACCTTTTTAAAAGAACTGGTATTGAATATGACAATGGTGTGTTTTTAAAATTAGGTTCTGCATGGAAGATTCCAGAAGTTGAGCAAACAGGCATGGCACTTCTGTCCATAGGTGAAAAGTATTGATAGAGGTAAACATTTTAAATGAACATACTTTGCAAATAACAATTTCATGGGAAAGTTAACCACGAACTTTTTAAGTAAAGCCAATGCTACAGGAGCACAACAAAGACTCGTGGGAACAGTGGTGAGCGCTTTGTGTAAAAAATTTCTAAACAGAATGAACAGTTTTCACAAGATTCAGTTAAACGTTTACTGATTTTTTGAAGAAATTTGTTGTTGATTTGTGTGAAGAGAGGTGTTATCTATGGTCTTTTTTGAATCATACTAAATCTCATGTACAAAGCTACTGATTTTATGAGAACCTGTACCTTGTGTTACATTATTAACATTATACATGAGAAAATCTGTTCCCATTACTGCTTGTGCTTGGTATAGTGGCCTGTGGTTACAGTAAATGGCTGAGACAAAGGGTAGGATGTATCTCGCATAACTTTAGCCATTTAAAAATTGCATGTTGAATTCACAACTAGTGATCCACACCACAGACAGAGCCAATGGAGAAACATCCACATTCTTAGAAGACAATTCATCCCACTTATTTCAGACATAATTCTATGGTACAGAATGAATGGCCAAGGATGAGGCTCAGTGTTTTCTCTCCACTAACCACAGAGGGAATCAATATAACCAGTTTCAAAAAATTCCTTGCTTTTAGATGGCTAACATACATGAAAAGGTGAAATGACACTCGGCTTCAGTGACCATGTGATGATTAACCTGTCTTTAAGTGCACTCCTGCTAACAAACATTCAGTGAACTGGACACATATTCTCACGATAGGTAAGGCTGAAAAGTCACACCTTGATGTGGCAACTAGTGTGAGTGAACTGGCATTTGTTTCTGTAGGTTTACACGCCTTCTACACTGATCCCAGCAATATGTGTGTGCTCCGGCTGGGAAACGGTTCTCATTTTATTTCAAAATGAGGTTTTCTCTTAGACTTCCTCTCTTCCTACTAAAAGGTCTTTCAGTTAAGGACAACTTGGTCAGATGAACACAAATGGGATAGTTTGCTCTTAAAATAGCAAATGATACAGTTAAGCATGAATTTCTCAGTGCTGATTTTATGTGGACAACAATTTCTTAGCCAAAAAGGAACTTCTTAAATAAAGCACAAAAAGGTTGACAGTTACAAGGCAAGGATATTAGGAGTAAGAGGCTAAAACTTCACGCACATCTCAGCTTGTCATCTTTATCCTTACTTTTTTTTTTTCATGCAATACTGTACAGTTCTGAACTCCTCAGTATCATATTGATTAACTGAAAGAAGTAGGGAAATAAATTAGTAAAGGACTACATAGACATAATTCGTAAGGGCTTATGTAAAGAATGAAATGCAGTTAGCCTGGTCAAATTAAAGGCAGACATAACAGGTGTGAAGCTAGGCTACATTCCAGTATTGCAAAAGCAACATGGGCGTGCAGAGTCTTATTTTTTGATACAAGAGGCATAGAATACACAAAAGCAATAAAAATGTTTAGAATTTTTTTCAGGAAAAAATACTTCAGTAATGCCTTGTGGACAGTGGACTACTCAGTTCTCCAGAAGATGTCTTGTAAGCTACATTGCATGAGTCACTGGAAAACATGATTGTAATAAACACTGTAGAAAATCCTACACATGTGGAAAGAGAGAGTAATCCAGTATCCTTCTAGCAGAACGTCTCTTTTCTGTCTTTTGAAAGGCAACCAACCCCCTCTCCTACCTTGCTTACTGTCTTCCAGCTGGATCTCTACAGCTGCCTTAAACAGCTGAAACATTTTTCACCAAGGAAAAGAAAGCCAAAATCATTGCATGTGGCCAAGAATTTAGTTTTATACCAAATTTTCATTCAGAAAATAACTAGGCAGACCTACACAAAAGAGTTAATTCACAGGCATCTTACTCATAAGGAAAATTGCTTTTTGTGAGGTGATAAGATTTTCCCCTCAAATGAGCAAATATAATGTTCATGCAAGGCAGCAAGAACTGGCACAGCAGATGCTCCACTTAGCATTTAGCAGTGAGTACAAAAGAGAAGTGATACTGGCAGGACTGGTTTTGGAAGGCAGCTCTGGTTTTCACCGTACCCATGCTTTTCTTACTGTGTTGCTGTATTTACTCTGCTGTTCCCACGTGTATCCAGATAGCTAAGGTTGCTTCACACTGCCCTACTTTGTTTCTAGCCATTTGCATCACTGATTCATTTGCTTCTAGGGATGTAAGTGATGGTTCTGCTGAATTTCACTGAATTTGACTTGACCAGTCATGTTCTTAACATTACAGCTAAAAATAGCTGTGTGATCAGCAACTACAAATCACAAACAGTTTCCAAGTGCAATGAACTACCTGTTTTGCCTTTTCTCCTGTGACCTGTAAATGCATATTTCTCATGCACAACCATCTCTTGGAAACCACCACTGGGAAGAAGCATTTGTGAGCTCTTCCATGCAGATCTGCTGCAAGGAAATGAAATATTACTACTACTTGCACTCACGATTGGAGAAGTACAGAAAGGAAGTGGCTTGAAAAAGACAGTCCAGGAAAAAATTATGATAAAATTGGGATTCAGATGATGCACTGGGTGTTGGCCCAAAAAATATACCCTGTCACCTTCAATCCCATCATGATGCCCAGAAAAGATGCAGGATATAAGTGCCCTGTGGGTCAGATGCAGCCCATGGGCTCACTGATGGATGACTTTTCCTGGAGTACCCTGTGACACTCTACTAGAGAGAGGCCCACCTGAAACCTCAGATCCAAATAACTCACAACACATAAAGAAACTCAACTTCCAACTTATCTACAGTTGCTGTCTGGCAGATATAATTTGAAATGGACATTGCACTTACCCAATAGTATGTTCACACAGGAGCCTGCAATAGTCACTGTGGGAACTAGTAATTAATAGCAGAATCTTCCCAGCACTCTTCAGTTGTTTCAGCCACTTTTTTACAGACTCGGGACATCTTTGTAAATATTTGTCTGGGTTATTTTTCACTTCTGGGAAATACATCCCACAGTCTTCTAAAAAATTAAAACATAATTATGTATTATCCAATCCTGCTCACAAACCACTGAATCCACATAACAAATATCCTTTTATGTGCAAACAATACTAAATTAAAAAGGCGAAGAAAAGTTTAAATTTTTCCCTGGGTTGTAACTCAATATAAAGCAAAAAAACAGTCAAACTAAGAGGATACATTGTAGTAGAAATAAGTTTGTATGACTTTTTAATTATGCAATTTTTATAGTTATTTTGTTTGATGTTCTTTTGCTCATAACACAAAATGATACATAAATTACAGATTATAGTCTTACACAACAAGTAATTACTTCCTGTTGCCTTTGCTCAATTTTTGGACACTTAATTAGTGATTTTAAAATGGGTTTAAAGTTTAGAAAATGGTAAAGGACCTGAATTTCCCAAGAACATCTGTTCAGTTACTTCTGACAATTTAGGTTAGCATTGTCTGATGAATAACATCCACTTTAATATTTTTCCCTTTTTCACAACTAGCACTTTATCTATGAAAGGCTGACAAGACAAATTGGCAAAGACTCACAGGTATGTGGGATACTAGGAACGAATGCAAAAAACCCACCCCAAATCCAGCTTCAATAATGCTCTTTGGCCGAATATAACATATACACTTTGCTGAATACAAAATACACTCTTGGAATGCAAGATTTTAAAAAGTGTGCAATAATGCTAAGTTGGCAGTAAATGTTACCTATACATTAAAGTCACCAATAAATATCTACCTTGATAGAATGCATAGCTGCTTTACCAAGACATCAAATCAACATTAAACTTACCTTTTTATAATTTCCTTGATCTAAGACTACATATTTCTTCTGTGCTCAAACCCTCTATAACCAAAAATGTCCAGCTAGTCAAAGGTCTAAGAAGAAATATAATAATTGTAGAGACAGAGTGATACCAAGCATTTGGCTCTCAGTCTGTGTCTGTTATAGGATAATGAACATCCTCATACAAGATTATTTTTCTTCCAGCATTTGTTCTATATGCAACTGTCTGTGGTCAGCTTTGCTGAATGATTTAATAAATCCCAGACATTACTTAGCCTTCTGGTATGTTAGTAATGCTATTCTCTAGCTTTAAAAAGTAAGATTTAAACCACTTGAACTTTAGCTATTTAATGAAAGAGAACATGTATGTTTGAAACAGTATCAAAGAAAGACTGAAATGATGCTGGGTGCTAAACATAACACTATTTCATAAATTACACATTCAAACGTCTACAGATGGAGGGAAAAATGTCTCCCAAAGGAAGTTTTGAATTGGCTGTTTTCACTGCAGCAAGACAGGAGGCAAAAATGTCTTATTCTGTACTGTGACTTTACAGATTTCTTCCCAAAAGCTACAGAGTGAATTACTATATCTGAGGAAAGCCTCTCAAACAAAGGCTCCCAACTCATAACCAAGTCACTATTCCAGCTCTTCGTAGTATTTAGGTCAGGCTGTGTAACAGCCTGTGCCAGGGGAATAGGAGCGTGTTCCTGCAGCCAGCATTACGGAACGCCATGACATTTGCCTTGTGAGCTAGCCAAGACCAATGATTTTTTTTTTGATTAAATGAAGCAGATTTATGAAATAAGCTTCCCTGTGGTGTTTTCCCCTCCTCTTTTCTGGGGGGTGAATATTGTTTGAGATGAGCAATATATTAATAGCTTTTAGGAGCAAAAACTACATAATTTTTTTCAGTATTGTCATTGGTAATGATATTCCATATGCTATGCTATGACAATTTTTCTTCGTTGTTTTGGAAAAGGCACAACATTGCCTGAGAATGAAGTGGGACACAAACAAAGCAGGCTTGGCATTAGCTCTCACAGGTTCAAACAATTAAAAGAAAGATAGCAAAGTTAATTTAGATATACAATGATCACTCTGTTATGCTAAGGTAAAAAGATCTGTTTTATGTGAACTTTACTGTTGGGCACTGTTTGTTTTTCTTTCTTTATTAAATGTCTTTCACCCTCCATAACCTTTCTTTGATATGAAACTAATTTAAATTTAATCAACACTGTCTCCTTTGTCCACACTCTGTGCAGTATCTGCTATGTGATAAACCTATGATATTTGGCCTTTGAGTTACATCTGCATTGGAAAAGGTCAACAACTCTAGATTCAACATATGAGCTGAAAGAGAGTCTTATTCTAGTTTTCTATCCAGACCCTGAAGCTCAACTGTTAATTGCAGACAAGCAATAAATCAGTTCTTGACATCAGGATGTGAAGTTTGCCTCTGGGCTGTTTGCCATATCAGGCAGAGGTACCTCAGAAGAACCCTCATTAAAGCATACTGTACTGTAATTAGGCCGACATGGACCAGGAAAGTAGTTTTTAACTTAATTCCTGACATACTATTGCATCTGGTGAAAGTAGTTTGGTTGAATATATACTCACACCTGTGAAGGGGTTTAACCACCAAAGCTTGCAAGATTTTATTGAAAGACAAACAAAATAAAAGCTGAAAACCTTGCTCTTTATATCAGAGCAAGAGCCAATTTTGAGAAGGACAGCAGAGCCACAGGCACCTTGTTGGCAAAAAGAGCTGCGAAAGTTTTAACATATAATGGAGAAATAGCATCAAGTCAACCCTTTGCAATCAAATGGAATGATTTGACAGTGAGAAATGAAGCATTTTTTTTCAGAATATATATTACCATTATGCCATATGCTGCACTTTTGTTTATCTAAAGCAGAAAAGACATACAAACAATAAGAAAACTCTATTGAGAAAAGAGTCAGTGAGAAATACAAAAAGGACTAATTTTACCAGAGCCAACAGAGGAAAGGAGAAAGTGAGTTAATGGTAGTAAGAGTGACTTTATGCAACTGTCACACAGCTCTGTTCTTGAAAAAGAAAAAAGCAATTCTCCAGACAAACACTGTTCTTGAGAAATAAGAAATGTCTCTAGCCTGCAGTACCTTCCTCATAATACCTATGGGCCATCCAAGTTACTAAATAAACTTAAAAATGGAACTACAGGCACTATTTATAGAGGTTTTGTTGGTCCACAAATTAAGTATAACAAAATGGGGACTGGTGGTCACCACCAGATCTACGACTGATAGGCTGTTATCTGTACACTGCCTAAAATAAAATCTCTATTTTTTTCTCCCTCTCTTTTATGAACATCACTTATCATATGGCTTTATGGACATCGATGTGCGTACCCACAAATCAGTGAAAGCAAAACCACAAATAAAATGCGCCAACTTCACCTTGAATGTCTCTCTTACTGTTTTCAGTTATCTGCATGCACGCCAGAGCCTACACTAGCACCCTCTGGCTCTTTGGCAGTGTAAACACTTTCTGAAAATAGGAGAAAAATGGAAAGAAGATGACCACAACAATCAACATATTTACCCCCTGTGATTGTATGAGAAAACTTAATCCAATGATGTGGAACAAGAAAGCAAACATCTAAGTGTTTTGTGCACAGCTGTGTCATTTATTACATGTATGTTGCCATGGAGCAAATGCAGTTTTTCGATTTCCATTCTTGCTATTAAACAATTCGGAGTTTATCTGAAATCTCTGAAATACAGCATGGGATAGTGAATTAGCAACTAGCCTTTATAAGAGATTATTATATAATCATCTTCCATATACACTTTCAAAAATAATAATTGCCTTTGCAGTCTATTAATTATTCCTTCAGCAAATACATTTCATTTTAAGCAGAGGACAGAAATATAAGCAATTAAAATCATTTGTCTAGAACTGCCACATACTGAAGTCCTGACAGAGCCTTTTATCAGATCTATGTCCTGTTGTATTTTCAAAGCAATATAATTTTCTCTACGTGTGTCTTATCAGAGGTCCCTTTAGTGTCTAGTTTGGGGTTTGTTTTTTCTTGTCTCATCTGACATTATAATTTGATCAAGATGTTCTTTGCATCATCTTGCCTTACAGTTTAATTACTTGTAATGCAGCTGTGATAGCAAGTGTGATGGAAATTTTGTATAGCTGGAAACGCAGAACCCCCAGACCAAGCTCAGAAAGAGCCCGTACAAAGAGCTTGCCATGACTGGCAGAAGTCCTCCAGCACAAAAAATAATCCAGTCTTTAATCCAACCGCCCTCCTCTACTACAGTCTCAATTGCTTTAATTACTTTATTGAAGTATGCAGTTTGATGTTCTAATATTATACCTCCATTAGGGGAAAAAACAATTGTGGATTTCTCTTGTGCTCTTTATTACACCACTTCTCCTTGGCAGGGTCAGTTCACACCCCACTGGCTCTGGACTCCTCTGGATTCAGTGTCTGTGGATCTGCACCGCCAGGACACAGCAGTTTTCACCCCTAAAGTGTTATTTGGATTATAAAAAAGGCAAATGTTCAAGAGGCATGTTTCTGGCAAGGTTTCAGTCCAGAACTAAAACAGAGAAACACAGTGTTCTTTTTAGTATTGTCACTGCTTCTAAGGGGCACCTACTGGATTGAATTAAAAAGAATTTAACCACTATTTATACGATTTAGCTAAGCACAGAGGTATGAGGCTAAAAAAATCCCTGGAATTCAGCCAAGAAAAATAAACTTTCAGCTGCCAATTTGTAGCCTGTATTTAGTGGCTTTACCAACTAACTGTATCTTACAACGAAAGCAGTATTTGGGAATGTGACTTTTCTCTCTTTTGAATTCAAAGGCAACTTGACAGCTTAGCCATCAATACCCATAGCCAAGTTCTCTGCAGCTCTGGCATGAGTAAGAAATTATATTTCTTCCCTATTTTTGAATGCAGGCTGGTAGGTAACAGCTATTAATTTGATGAATAGAGCAGAGCTGAAATAAAGTGTTTACTATCAACAATGATGCAGACAACTATATTCACTCTATATTGCTTTCCACTGTAGTCTTGCAGTGGTTCAGGTTTTTAGAATGAACAGAGACAGATAGTTCTTTGACCATTGTTGTTGTCCTCTTCTCTTCTCTAAATAAACCTATCCAACAAATATGAGCATTCAACAGAAACGCAAGGAAAATACCTTCATTACAGAAGATTTTGCAAAAGAATTTACATTTCATCTAGTTGAAGCAAGAAGAGAAGAAAGGGGGTGAGGGTTAAAATTACATTAGACAAGTCATCTTTCATTTCCTTTCACTTAAGCTCAAGTGTTTATTCCAGTAGGAGCAGCAGAAGCAAAATGAGACACAGAGGGAAGGAAATGTTAACATAAAGCAAGATAAGAAAGTAGAGTGAAGCATGAAGTAGGGATGACCGGGCAAAATACGGTTACATTCTGGAGGGCTGGGCTGACGCAGATATCAGGAACAGGGAGCAGCAGGAAGAGATAAATCATCCCGCTCCTTCCCCAGGAGATAAAGATGTTTAAAAACAGAATAAAAGGATGAGAGTCCAGGAAGATAGGAGGTTAGGAAGAGGCAAATGTCATAAAAGCAAAAAAGAAGTGTGACAGATGCAAAATATGTATTTTTATGTTTTCTGCAATTGTCTCAATTCCTTACAGTGCAGTTTCTTAACAGACCAAACCATTAAGGATCTTGGTCCAGTTCACGCAGGAAGAATAGTAGCTATTTACACCTCTTAGTTAACTAGGAGCAGACATGAAAAGAGGACAATGAATTTGGAGAAAAAGGATATTTTAGTATTATGATACCAAATCTTTTGTTCTCACCTGAAAGAAAAGAGAAAAGCAGATTTTCTGGGAGGACAGAAGGGAAAAAAAGGAGAATGGGTGGGTTGGCCAGTGAGACCAGAAATTCAGAATGACACCTCGATGAGTTGCTGCGTGTCACGAGGCTGAACTCAGCAACATGATGAACCTCTGCTTGTCACAGCTAAGAATTAGCTTGTGCGCCTTTATATATGAGTGGTGCCTACAAAGAAGAGTATCTTTCAAGCTACTCTTGGATGTATAAGTGGAATAAAACGGTAAAGAAAAGGGCAAAAATGACAGAAAACCGACAGAAGAGAGGAGCTAAGAAATATGAACAGAAATGACAAATAGACCAGTATAAAGAATAAGTTGTATTCTACTAATAGTGCATCCCTATACATAGGGAAGATATATCAGTGTGTCAAATCAAAGACAAAACTTTTCCTCCCATGTTCTCAGAAAAGTCAGGATTTCTATGATCACAAAGAAAATGCTTTGCATGTGGCACTTCAGTTTTGAACAGACTACTTATTACTAATGGAAATACAGGATCATGTGATGCTCCATTTGCCTCTTCTGCCTGTGTATCTGTTAAAGAAAACATATACAGCTCACCTAACATCAATCTTCTCAATATTTTTAGCAACATCCAGCTCTGGTCAGGCAGACATAGATCATGTTTTCTAAAATAATAAACGGTTTTCCAGTGATGACAACTCTATGTTCACCTTGATTAATTTTAAGGGGGTGACCATAAGGTAAGGATTCACGGTGGGCTAGGGAAAACATGACTACTCAGATTAATAGTGATTGCAGGGCTATATAAATATTTAATATACTGAACGAAACACTTCAGTAGAACACACACAAAACATCACCTCTGCAAATATTTCATGGGTCACTTCCTCCTCTACTCATTTTCTACTCCTGTGGCCTACAAGAAGCTTACAGCAAAAATTAAAATACTTTTGTAGCTAAAGATAGGTCTCAAACTAAAAGGAGGCTGAACGACTAGAAATTCTTTCAAGGAAGCCAAGAACAGCTGTTGTTTATTCTAGTCTGATATAACGAAGCAGGAACCACCACACTACCTCCCACTCTCACGTTTCTGAGGTGAGATTCCCACATCCAAGGTTGTCAGGAACAGCACAAGAGCTTTAGCTATATTTAAATGGAAGTCATAGTGTCAAAATTAGCAGCTATTGCTGCTCTGACATCTGAACATCATTCCCCCTCCCCACTATCTGAGTTTCACAGTGGACCGAAGATCTACGATGGCCAGCCCAGAACCTCAAGGCTGCAGGTTTCAGGGTTAGTCCTAACCAAAGTCAGCTTTAAGGGGAGTTCTGTATCTGTTCTTGAAAATATAACTTGTTAACTACTTCTTCCCAAAAGCCTTTCAAGCAAACTTAAAAAACTACCATTTCCTTATACTGGCCCCCCTTCCTATCTTAAAGAACAAACCCATTCAGTCTGCCCCTAGCCTTCACTCTCTTATTTCCTAGTCCTGCCTCATCTCCCATCGCACCAGCAGTGTCCTGTCTGCAGAATGGTTAAGGCTCATAGGAGTGCAATGCCACAGCCAGATGCTTGCACGATTTATCCCACGTAGAGTTATTCTTGCTTCTTGTTGAGGTCCATGGACACCAGAAGAGAAAGCCAGGTTTTCCCATGCTATCTGTTCTTGTTAGTGTTCCTAAATGGCTGAGAACAGCCCAGAGCAGTTCTACTTTGCTGATACAACTGCTCCCACTGCGAGAATCAGCCTGACTCCACAACACTTGCCCTGCCTCATCCCATGTGTACAGATCCCTTCTTTCAGAAAAGGGTAAGAACACAAATTAAAATGTCCTAAGAAGTACACGGCATGTGTATACATGTGGCAAGTTTGCAGCCTGATTTCATGAGGACTGCTAACACATGATATTTGTTAGAAAGGAGTCTGGATGTGTTTGGTTTGAATGACCTTCCATAATTTTTATACACAAAACTTGGAAACAGCATTTCTTTCTTTCCTTGTGTTTTCTTTTCCTTCTGGTTTTATGTAAATATTTACATCAACATAGCAATGTTTCCACAGCACACTACAAAGCAGGAAGGATGTACTTTGAAGGTAGGACAGGATCTGTTGCTATGTTTTAGAGGAAATTATTTCTTTCTTAAAATAAATCACTTGCTTGCTTTATAATATTGTGACAGTTTGCAGTGTAATAAATGAGCTTTATCAAGGTGTATGAGATCAATTAATTTGTGATGTGAAATCCACAGGCACAGCACTAAACCTATGCAGAATATACTACAATTTGTTGGACAAACATATTCAGTTAAATCAGTCTGATTCTCCAGAACTTCACAATCTATACTGCAATGTTTGAACATCTAAAGTGAATATTCTTCAGGTGGAAAAATATGTTTTGTTCCATGGTCAAGAATACCACCTTCAGTTAAGCTTATTATCATATTTTAGTACATAACACGTATAACAAAAGTCTTACTCTTCTTGTCTAGGATCTCACACTGGCCATCCTGTTAATACAGCTCTCAAATCATATACTTTTCATGGCTCTGGCCTACAGAGCTTCATAAACCAGCTCCTGGATGAGACTGAGGAAGTTTATTTCCAGTCTCCATGTGTTAAAGAAATATTAACAGGAATATGTACCAAGAAAGCCCATTAGGGCTTTAGACCCAAAGAGCTTAAATGGTGAGAAGAGAGTCAGGTTACATTTAGACACTGCAGTAAGACAGTATAAAGGCATTCTTTTATCTCTAAGAAGTCAGCACAGTTGGAGGAAACAAAACCTACATGTACCCGTATTTGTTTGCCATATCAATAGTTCAGCGTAACGGCACTGGAGAGAGAGAGAGAGAGAGAGAGCAACCTTTCTGACTGGAAACCCACCCTTTCTGGTAGTATTTCTCCAGATGATATGTGGGTGATGCCATCTGGTGATCAGGGCACCTTGTGTCTGGAGACCTTGCAGGAACATCACCCCCAGCACCCTCAGCCCTGGGGAGTAGGGAGGAAGATGCCCTCGGGTGGGGAGCTGCACCATCAGCCCAAAGCACCACAGCCTGTTATCAAGAACCATCAAAACATATGCATCGAGAGGGCAAACCCCTGCCATTTCTTAGGCTGTTCATTTCTTTCTTTTCTCTATTTATTGGCCTCCATGAGAGCAGAAGGGCCCCAGGAAATCCCCTCCAATTTTTCAAATGACAGAACAGAACTGAAAAAAGGAGCACCACCAAAATGACCCCAAATGGCAATGATCCACAAACAGCAACCATCAGAGACCAGGATGCGGGTGTAGGGAAAGGCTTAGTGGAAAAGACTGAGTGATTTGACAGATTAAAGATAAATCTGAGAGAGAAATAATAACAGTCTTCAAACATGCAGAAAGCTTCTGCTTGGGGAAAAAAAGAAAAAAGGAATAATCTGTCCCCTGAGACCAAGGCCAATGAGTCAAGAAGCAGTGAGTTTACGCTTCTGCAGGCAAGTCTAGATTAAAAATAAGTTTCTAATTTTAAGGGTATTGACGCACTGGAAAAGCTGCCTAGGAGGCTGTATGATCTTGTAAGCGCAGATCTTTAAAAAAAGAAGTGAACACAACCCATCCCTTTTGTAATGGTGTGCTAAATGGAAAAGATCTTCTATAGTTCCTAAGGTACTACGATTACATATTACAGACGAATATGCACCCTCACCTCCACCCATTGCTTTCATGAGTGATGCTGCTGTTCATATTTATTCACCTCACCTATGGATAACGATACCTACAATTAAGTCAGAAACAAAATTTCCTTGTAAGCAGTAAAAGGAATCAATTCAGCAAGGAGCAGCAGCACAGCTTTTGACTTCTTGCTATTAATAACATGGTTTTCACCACTCTGAACAATACACAAACTAGAGCTCTGACAACTTCACGGAAACAAAGCAGAGAGTGTTGATTTCATGCTACTTTCATTGCACACCACCCCTCTCCCATCTGCACCAGGTAAGTTGCCATAGAAAAACTGAGAGAGGAATATTCCATTCCTAATGCTGTTCTTTCGAGTACAAAGACCTGTATATTCTAATTACAGCACTATCAGCTTAAGAACAAAGAAAAAAAGGCTGCTTTCTATAAATTTAACACGATGTACAGTCTCCATTAAAAATGCTTTACAAATTGCACAACTAAATTACCTAATTCTACACAAAGCCTGTGCATTGAGTTCATCAGTCTTTCAGGGAGGATGGAAAAGAAGAAATTTCGTCAATTTATACTTAAAGTGCTGTTGGAAAAGCCCTTGCTGGTCAGTCTGTCTACAATAATTTCACAGTTTAGAGCCCAGGGAAATCTGTATTTATTAATTCTTTTATCTCAAAGTTTGAATATTCTGCTTTAACATAATGCAAAGAAGAGCAAACAGATGAAAACTAAACTTGTAAATATCACTTAATGTAAAATAGATCCCAAAGGAATGGTGGCTAGCCCAGATTTATTCCAGGAGTGAGCATCAGGAGGAAAAAGGGTTTCTGTAAGCAAGAAACAATTATTTTTAGCTCCTGAACTTCTCTGGGATTCCAGATACTCAGGATTAAACACAATGTCTTAAAAAAAAAAAAAAGAAAAAGAAATAAGGGAGAAACACATGTGCACATGGACTGACAGTCACCTACTGCACACAAGTCCATTTTGCAAGCCAGGCAGAAGTCCTGTCTCTGCCTTGCTGGAACATGGCTCCAGCCAGCTGCTGATGTGATTTTGGTTTTGTACTTTAATCTCACTTATCTGACCCTCTCTGCTTCATATTGCAACAGGGACTCAAACTTTACAATACCTCTCTGCGTGTAGGTGTCCTAATCATCAAACCTGGAATTACTCTCTGGCTCTGTATTTCAAGCTCATCCTTTGGAAATCTCAGTCCAAAATCATAGCCTAAATCTGGTGGAACAATGTGAACATGGGCCCTCTTACATGCCATATAAATATCTGACTAAGGATACCTGCTACGCTTGATCTCTCTTTTTTCCTCATTCTGATCAGAAATTGTTAATGTGAGATCATGTACCCTCACGGCCACTTTCACTACCATTTTCTTGTGAGAAATATCTCAACTTTTTGGCAGATTTTGTTTCTATGAAGGAGTTGCAGAGATGCTAGATGGACAATTCAAGCTGAGAGCAATCTAGCATACAAGCTTGAAGAAACTTGCATGTTAAAGCAGCTACATTTACAGCTAGGACAGTGGAGTGCAAAATTTTTTGAAGGTACATTTGGGTTCATGTCCAAGTGTGCTATGGCTTTTAAAGAGACCTCTTGTGACAAGCAGATAGTAACATCCTCTGGATAGATCATATGTATTTGGGTAGAACACTTTGCCATTTCAGGTCACATACAGTCTCCATCAAGTGACAACTCTTGGCTTTCTGAGGCCACTTTCGTATGGCTGTCCGCAGCTACTAGCAGGAAATATTGGAAATATAAGGCAATTTATATGTTTGATAAAAATATTTGACTACAGAATATCTCCTTACAGCACTGTTGAAATGCTGTTGCTGCTCTTGTCGATGCAAACTTTACAGGGCTCAATCTCTCAGGTCTGTTAAACTCATATAATATTTATTTTTTGAGCATAATATTTGAAAAAAACATTTCTTTATTCCTCTATAACTAATCTGCTAGTGGTTCAGCAACTGTAACAGTATAATACATCCATTTAACTGTTGGAAAGAATTCCTTCTCTTGCTAGTCAAAAATCCAAACCTGCTTATATCTAAAAACTCCAATTACACAGTGTGTAGACTAAGGTACATGTTTTAAAAATATCTATGTTAATTGCAGAGCTATAAAAGCACTAAAAATGCCTGGTGTCTGCTGATCAGCAGAAGATAGCTGGTTGATCCTGGGACTCTCTTTTCTACATGGTGACAGTGCTGTAAAGCTCAGGGCTCTTTTCTGCCTTGCGCTGATGAGGAGGAGTCTCTTCCTGACTCACACCCCAGGACAGCAGCCAGGAATGACGCCGATATTACAGCACCCCAAACTGCAGGGGTAACAGGAGCGGCCAGGGGACGTATGTGGCTGAGCCACGGCTGGCAGCCCAGCATGTGCTGGCTGAGAACCCAGGCCGCTCATTGCAGAACTGAGCACTTCTGGGCACCCTCTCACCCCTCTCCTGCATGGGTGGGCTGTGGAGCACGAGGGTTTTTGTGGACCTCCACTCCACCAACAACAGCCCCACTCCAATTCTCTTCCCCTCACGCTACACCCTCAATGAAACCCTTCTTTGATGAGGAAAAGAAAACACATAGAAGGTGAGAGCCTGCTTACCACTTGCACCCTCACTAGGCTGTGAGGAAGAAAGTCCTGCCATTTAAATCCCACTTACATGGGACTTATCCAAACAGGATGGAGTATTCATGAAAGTAAAGACTGCATGAACAATCCCGATTTATAAATATGGTACATTTAAAATATTTGTAGAGGCTGCTTCCATAGAGCAACAAAACTCTTCCTTGAATATTTATAAAGAAACCAGGTGCCACACAAACAGCTCTTTTGTTTTCCAGACTGCAGGACTGGTTATTAAGTCCCAAGAAAACAGACATATAAGGAGTCCTGCTTCAGCTTTAGGCTTTAAATTACCATTCATGCCAAAGGCAACGGCATGTTCACATGTAGCTCTATACATTCTGCAATAATGAGACTTAACATTTTAATCCTCATTCACTTATTTTCTTGGACTGATATCTGAACATTACTGCCAGATTATTGTCTTAATATCATGTGTTATATGGGCTTTCTTTTATCACTTCCTTTCTGCTAAGAAGATATGAACTGAGTGTGGAAAATGTATCTGTAATTAATGCTGTTCTCAGACTGTTTATAGTGATATAGGACATAAAGTAAAGCTTTCTATTTTTTTCATTAAAGTACTTCTATCAGGACCAATCTTTAATTATATTAGCAATAGTAGCTACCTCACAATTGCTTTTTAAAAGCAATTTCCCTGCTGTATAAGATCAACAAAAAGAAACAGAAGTAGAAATAAGGTTTTCTTCTTTCCTTTTAAATGGAAATTATCAGTCATCTGAAACTATGAGAATATCAAAGACATAACTTTGTCTGGTAATACCATACCAGATATATGCAGATCTTTCAGGTATTTGTCTGCACCTGTATCCACTGGTAAAGGCTCCTATAAAACAAAATCTGTATGTGCACATATCACACATGTGAGTGTAAGATGTATTTGCACAGAAAGATACATATACTTTATGGAAAATGCCATTATACCATTATAACTACAAATTTATGGGCTAGTGGATGGAAAAAATCAGTAACTGTACTCAAAGAAATCTTAAATTTTCAGGTTTGTGTATACGTAAAGACTTACAGAACCTTTAGATGAAGGGCTGTAATTTCCTATGTGTTCTTGTAATTGGTAGATATTTGGATAACTTATAGCTTTTCTATATGTAAAATTTCTAAAAACCTTATTTTTACCACTAATGGAAAAAGGAATACAGAATATAGTAATATCAAAAATTATGCGGGACAAACTTGGAGACAAAATTATCTTTAGTTGTAAATAGAGACAATTTTCATATAGGAGTTCAGTTGCAGGAAATTGTGTCTCTGTGGGCAACAAAGAGCTAATGTAATGGAAGTCATAGAAGCAAATCTATGTAAAAACATATGAAATGAATTCAAGAACATCCTGCCATGAGACAGGCAGCTCAGGACAGACAGAGTCAGACCAGTAGACAAGATAAGCATTTTGGAATGCCATAAATGCATTAGAAAAACAAAAAGAGTAACTAGATGAACTTTAAAGGTCCCTTCCAACCAAAACCATTCTGTGATTCTATGAGGCTGTACGGGGCTTTGGTAGTATTATATAAATTACCCAATTGCCAAGGCTGCATGTGTAAGTTAAAATCATATTTGCTTGATAACACGTAATATTTGATATTATTGCTTATAGAAATATATTGTTTTGTGAAATGTGGGCATACACTTGCTTATTCTCTTATAATGAAACAGTATTAAAAAAATTATAAAATCATCTTCGGATTTCTATTTTTACGTTCATACTCTCTTCCCATGTTTAGACAGCCAAAGTCTCTGAGATAGTAAAAGGTGATGCTAGTTTTCTCTGAAAATTCAGAACTTTTGGCCTATGGTTTATTTCAGCATCCTGGGATAAGCCAGGGAGTACAATTTAATGCTGTTAGTGTTTATTCACTTTGGTAGTGGTATACAAGAAATAAGGTCTTCAATAAATCAAAGATGCAAGTGGTTTCACCGGCAGTATATTTTCCATATTAACATAATGGAATATAAGGTGTCAAAATGAGGATGGACACACAATGCCTGCACCCAGCTCTTATAGCATAAACCTGCCTTTGACAGAAATTCAAACTGCGGTAACACAATTTTACTGCTGGCTAGGATGACTAAGTGTACAATAAAAACTATACTAGAAAATACAACAGAGGAGGATATAAGATGGCAATTTCAAGATAGTCAAGTGGAAAAAATATGCGCTACTCTATAGGAATGAAATATGTCCTTATAAGTGAGAACAACCGAAATATATTAAACTATAGTCTGTTGTGGACAGATTTGGTACAGGCAGGACTGGAGTAACAGTCAATATTTAGGTAAGCTGCAATATGAGTGGAAAAATTAGTCAACTTTGAGGTGCCTTGATGTCAGTAGCTATTCAGATGTCAAAGATGAATGCCCAGTGTGTGACTACAGTATGACTGGTTGCTGTTCGTGGAATCAGTAATGTGGATGCATTTATAGACTATAGTAATTCATCTAAAGAAATGCATTGTTAGAAAATATGAGGACGACAGCACACACTGTTATGAATGGAAACATGTAGAAGGGTTATAATACAAATTTTCTTGGAATTTTTATTTAACCTCCTGCTCTTTCTTGATTAGCTCACTACAATAGTTGTGATAGTAAAAGTCTTTGTTGGGTTATCCTGAATCTTTGGTTGTATTCTTGCATAAATATTTGTGCCCAAAGAGTGGGAGCACCGTATAGAAACATAAGGCATCATGCCACAGGCTGTCTAAATAGCTTGTATCTGATGCTTTCTAGCTTTATAGAGTTTGATGTGTGTGTAGCTGTTGGTACTTGACCATAGCTGATTGTGTACTACTAAGAGATATTTTACAGGTGAACATAAGCATGCCTCTTAAAGATTTATTCACATTCCTTTGACAAAATTCACACTGACTGCAATGGGATAAGGGTCTTCAAGGATTTTACTCCTCTAAATATAAGAGGCTGAGCATCAGTTACTGAAATTTTACACATTCAAAGGACACAAGCTGATTTTGCTCCTACTCCTGCTCTCGTTTTAATTTCTGTGCTGCAGATGATTGCAAGTGATCAAACAAGTAAATCTAAGCAGTTGCCATCTGGCAGCTGAGAACTTGTACCCACACACCTGCTTCCTTTGCTCCCTTGTTCAGGCTAGCGTTTTATTTCACTGTGGGGACAGGTTTAATGTGCACATATGCGATCAGTCACTCCATCTCACCTGACAGGCAGTAACTTTTTATGCCTTTTGCAAACCCAGGAACATGCCCCATGTAAAATGCCAATCTAAAACCACCTTTCACAGTGCTCATCTGGGAAGTTTAAACTCCTTCCCACCTTCTTTAAAATGCCCTTTATGTAAGCCAAACAAAATGCATATAGAGATGACTGCAGGAGCTCAAGACTGGAAAAGTGCTCTGGCTTATTAAGTGCAGAGAACAAACCCAAACCCATGACAGTATTTCCCCACAGTGCAGTAAGTTTGTCTGAGTGAGTTACAATCCTTGGCATGTAAGAAGCATTTCAGTTGTTACACACAAAATTTTGCTACACAATACGTCTCTCATGTTACTCAGTCAATCTTATGTGAGTTGTAAGCGTGTATCCAACTTCTAATGTAGCACAACTGCATCACTCGAAAATACAGGAAACTGGCTTATTCAAAGTTTTCTCCCACGTTAAGGTAGAGATTTTTGTTCCCCAAATAAAGTCATAAAATGAAATATCTAGTTCTTGTGCAGCAGGTGAGAACTGAAGGACCATACTATGTCTTATACTTATCAGTTGAAGCAGAATTCATTTTTACATAAAGTGTTCAAGAGAAATTTCAACTCGATTGTTCACCAATAATGTTTTTAGTAAGGGCACCTTTCTGATCTTGGTGAGAGAGCAATTAATGTATGTAATAATCCACAAAAATTGATACCAGATAAATATTTTGGATAGCTGCAATGGAGCTTGTAATATCTCTGCCATTCTCTATAATCTGCCTTTCACAGGCATCAATGAACCTCCTGCTTTTTCAAGTATTTTCTACCACCTTCATTGCTATCCACATGACCTCTTCCTGATGGTCTGGTCCTGATCCTTCAAGGAGTAAGGGGGATATGTAATACTAATTTCACCAGGCGTAGGATTAAATTCTTGAAATACCTCATGTCAGATGAATACAGAAAGTTCCCTTCACTCCCCTATTTGGTATTCTTAAACATAATTCCAGTCCAGTATCAAGGATAATTTATGTTCCCAAAATAGGTTTTCTAGAAATATTCTAGGAACAGTTTAAATTAGAAGCATACTTACATGCCATTTTTTTCTAACTTGATAAAACCAAATACTTTTACATTATAAACAAAAACCAAACAAGCGATGCTTCTACATGAAGGTTCCAAAATGAGACTGCAGATTGTTTTTCTTTAATTCTGAAAGCATAAAAATTGTGAATACAATGAAAACATATAATAAATGGAAGGATTATTTACAAGGAAGACAGAATTCAGAGCCATATGGGAAGGTACGTGTATTGCTTTTATACTCACTTCAATGCCACCCAAGCGCCTCTGTAGACACTGAGTGAATAGAATCTTATTTCACAATAAGATTTCAATACAATAAGTTTTTAAAATAATTTTACGAATCTTGTAAAGAAAATATTTCCCTATTACTCTGATGTAATTAAATTGTAAGCCTGGATTCAAGTGCCACCAAGCACTGGCTTTGCTGGAACACCAGAGGGAGCAAGTTCCACAGAGGAGTGAATACTTTTATTGAGTCTCTCCCAGCTACTGACAGTGTTTCATCATTTGGTAGGATGCAAAATAATTTAGTCAGATTACCTGGAATGGCTGAAGATATGCCAGTAAAGCAAAGCCTTTCAACTTGTGAGGAAATGCATAACAAGGGGCCACAAAAGAGCAGAAAAAGTGAGGACATGCTTCATTTGGACAGCTGCAGGTTTTTACACACGAAGTTTAAAAATGTGTTACTGACTATGGGATGAAAAACTAACAGCCTTTTTAAGTCTTTGTCTAATAAAGATTATTTTGGTACAGACAGGTTTTTAAAACTCGACTCACACTCCACAGCACAAAGTCATACCTTCTCTAAAAGAAAATTAATAAAAAGCCACAAAAATGATGAAAGGTTAACCTACCTATGCAATGAACTGAATTGATGGAAAAAAAACCCCTCTATTCTCTTGTACCCTATGAGGGACTAAACCTATGCAAGGCTCAATACAAAAAGCACCCTCCCCCCCCAACCCCATTAGTTATCTCTATGATGATTCACATGTAAAAAACCTAGACATGAATCAGAGGTGACCTTGCTGTTGAATCCTAGCTATGAACCATTCAGCTGCTCTTAACAATTGACCAAGTGAAAGTGTATGCCTGCATCTTTAATATTGTTTAAAACTTAGCAATGATAAAAATCCTTCTGTGTCATTACATTGGGCCCAGAAGACACCGCCACCCCCTACATGGTGAGATCCCAGGGTATTCTCATCACAACTGCTGTCCTGTTGCTGGTGGGTGGTGGGGCCCCGCTCCAGACAGACCTCTAAAGTCAGAAGTAGTCTCTCCACTACCACTACTGCAAATTCTTCTCTTTGACATTTTTTTCAGCTTTCTTAATTTTTCAGCCTACTGGTGGTCTTCCATTTTAGTTTAAAATACAGCCTCTTCATTTTCATTCCCATTCCTCCCTGAAATTTATTATAGATTCTAACCTGTGGCCTCTCTTTGTCAAACCACAATAATTTAACCCAAATCCACAATTACAAAAAATTTATGTGTCAGGATATGTTCCATTTCCATAAAAATTAACTTCCAAGCACTGAGTAACAGGTTTATATGTAACGCAGAAAATAACGTTTGTTTGCTGCGACTGGGTGGCCAAGAGCTCTTTGCTTGATTTTGTTGCATTCATGGGGGGAGATGTAATTGTTGTTATACAGAAAATATTACTCATCAGTTTAATTGACTGTGTCACAAACATGCCTGAAAATTAAAGCTTGATAGTATTTTATAAAGCCTCTCCTGTCTTCCAGTGGCATTTTTCTTACAAATCCTGACATATGTGGAAGATCTTTTAGAAGTATCCATACAGTTCTAACAAAAAAACAGGCTTGAAATAATATATACTTTTGAGCAATCAAATGGCATCTAATAGTGTGGGGTATTGATTATACGATTCAGAAGCTGAATAATACATTACAAGAAATCAAATGTTTCACACAGGGCAGCAGACTAGGATACCTTTAATGATCACATTTGTTAAAATCCTCATACCTGTATTATGAAGATTTATGTCTAGCTTTTGGCCTGACCCCATAGATAGGAGAATTAGAAAGAAAGCTATAAGTAATCCCAAATGTTTCATGCTCATCAGATAAAATGTTACATGAGCAAGTATTTAGTGGGTAAGTGTCAAAACCAAGCCTTACAGTGTTAGTACCTCAGTAACTCTAAGAGAAAATAATGTAGTTTTGTTAAATTAATAATTTCACTGTTGACCATGGTTATGTTCAACTTCTTAAAGAATGATTATCCATCTGAATTTTGCCAAATGTGAAGCAAAACTTTTATCTGGTTTGCCATTTTTAATTGAACCAAAAATATTTGAAGAAAATGCCCTCTGGTGCTTTTACACTGGCGGGACCAAGGGAATGACGTGCATGCACATCATTTATTCTTTTCTGCTCTCTCCGGGGAGCGGTGCCTTATCCACACTGCTAGCAAGTCACTCTGTAAATACAGTATGCACAGGAAGGGCTGTTTCAAAGAGAAGAAAAGGGTTTGTGGTATTTTTGAAGTCTGCTTTCAATCTAAGAACAACGACTTTTGGAAAAGAGGGAGGAGGAGTGGCAGAAGTCATAGGGCCAGGCCTGAGAAGGGGAGGGAGAAGGGAACAAGAGCTGCCTCTTGGGTGAGTCAGGTTCCTGGTCAGGAAGCACCAACAGCAGCAGAAAGCAGAATTCATGACAGGTTTTTTGGAAGCTGATCTAAATGGTATTGTAGCAGCAAAACAGCTCATATTACCTTCACTCCAAACACTTTATGACCACATAAGAGAAAGGCACTAATCATCCCAGGGATTTGGTCATCATAACTACTGCAAGAAGCAAAGATCTGGGTACCAGGAGCAAGCAAAATGAATAACTAAAAGACAGTACTTTGCAACATGCTTCATAGCTGTATTTAAGTCCGTTAAAAGTCTGTCAAACAAAAAGAGAATGCCCCTAGCCACCTTAGGCAGCATTAGGGGGATTTCTAATGCCTACACCCAAAGTATTTTCCTGCTTCCAAAGCACAGGCTGAAGAAAGGAAAACTGTCATGGTATCTGGCAACATGAGGGCTGCTGGGGTGCAACCACAGTCTCACAACTAGGGCTGCACATGAGCCAGATACATGCGTGGAGAAGGTCACACTCTGCCAAGCCTGCCCTCTGTGACAGAGATCTTTAGAAGCTGATCCCTGGTGTATGTGGCATGATTTACAATCTCTTCTCCAAAACCAAGCATGAACACCTCATGGCTGCATCATTTCTCTGCTCAGGCTACATCACCACTACACCATCCACACAGCTGTTTACAAACTAGGGAGGTCCTGAAATGAGAATTTAAGGAACCTAATGTGAACAGAAGTCATGGCTTCTTGGAGTCTGTCCACAAACTACATCCTTCTATCTCCTTCCCATTACTTTGTGATTTGACAGCCTTTTGCTGGGGTAATATTATGCTGTGAAACACCACCGAACTTTTTCTTACAGAGTTGCCTTCATTAATAGTTTGAAGTGCTGAGTTTTACTTCACAGCATGTAAAAAGAATATATGGCTCTTGTAGCCCTGTGACTGCAATGTTTCAGCTCCCACAAATGGCACGGCAACCCTTCATTATGGACGTACCTTTTCATCTAAAGTACCAAGCTCAGGTGTTCGCAGGGGTTGATTCAGTGCAGTTATGCGAATTTAAAGTTTTGATGAGAAACCACTTGAGTTCTCTTTTTCTTTGGATCGTTGATATTTACCTTGTCCAACTGGGGCTCTTTTGTTTGCTCATAGATCTGACACAGTGGCAGCTTGTGGTGAGAGGGGTCCAGGCCAGGGCTATTAGAAATCCTCATCCAAATAAAGGCCCTTCATACCATGACAGCCACTTCCGGGTGGGACAGCCTTGCCACACAGCTTTTTCTAATGCATCCTTTTCTGAGATAAATGATATTGTGACTATAGTTTGCAACCAGTACAACTCCATCACAGAATTAGTATACCAGGTCTGAAGAAGAACAGTGAGCTTTTAAAGACTGGCGGGTGTATTTGAATTGAAATGTAACTCATAACTTCATAAACTCAACTGAGTGTGGTAAGTAGAGAGGTTACTGTAATTAGGGAGTTTGTACTTCACCTGAAGGTATTGGAGAAACCTTCTCGCTGTTGGATCACTTCACTTGCCCTCTTTGAAGTCCAAGGAAGAGGCCGCCTGGCACCTACACTGGCTACTCAGACCCATCAGGGCTGTCAGTGCCTCCCTGCTCATCACAAGCCTTTCCAGCCCTCTCACATACCACACAGGTCTCATAGTTCCAACTGCCAAGCTCCCAGAGACCACAAAATATTTGGCAGTACAACAGGTCTAAGATCTTTCCTGTTTGGTTTTGCTCAGAGCTCTATAAGGCAAATAGCTGGTGCAAAGGCACAGGAGACTTAAAGGATTTCAATAGTGATGTTCTCCCCTCGGTGTTGGTTTCCCTTGCTCTCCGTGCAGGCAGCTTGGCTGGTATCCTCCAGCTGTTTGGAAGTTAGTTTCCCTCTGAAATAAACATTAATGCCACAAATTGGCTTTCATGCTGGCAAGTGGATGCATTGCCATATCCCCAGTGACTGGACATATTTCACACTGTTTTCAAATTTACCGGCAGGACAGTTCAAGTCATCTTCTAAGATTGATGTAAGGTACCAGACTGATAATTCTGTATTAAAGTAGTTATCTGGCTTCCTGACAGATTTCTTTGACATTTATAATTCTCCAAATACAGCTCATGATCATGTACAATTTTTCTTTTTTTTTTTTTTTTTTAGTTTTGTCAGAAAAATCAGTTATCAGCAGTATCACTATTTAGCAGGCACTTATCTGCTTTTGATGGAAAATGATTTAATTTTTTTTTCAGCCTACTTAAACTGCACACATAACTTCCAGTTCTTTTTCTTCTCTTATCCCTTTCTAAGTCTTCTGATTTTTTTTCCTATTAAAATTAAGTTGATCTCTTTTTTTTTTCCTGAAGTTTGATAGCAGTTATAAAGTAGCTGGCACTGTAAACAGAGTCAGATCCCATACAGAGTTAGATTCCATATCTCATCCATACTCTTTCTTTTGTTTTTAAACTCATTAAAAGGTAATATGGTAACAACACTGTACATGCAATTTCAAAGAACTTTATACATTTGACCATAAGAATTCATTCCAGGTTTATATTTAGCAATCAAGTTTGTATTTATCAAATCTCTGCTTTGGAGTTATAAATAACTTCAAACTCTGTAAATGCAAAAATGAATGTACCTCTTTGATATAAAAATGTATGCAAATAATACATTAATTTTGTTTTGCTGTTTGTATTTCTAACTGTTCCAAATCAGTTTTCTTAATTTATTAATACAGAGACTGAGGCATGTCCAGGTGGTGGTTTAGAACAAGGGTTTAATGCAGGTGTTAAATCTGTAGCAGGAACATCAGAGAAAGCTCACTGCTAATGTTCTACTGGCAGCTAATTGCTTCTGCTCACGCTAGATAATTAGCAAACTGAAGTATACTGAATAAATAAATCAAAATATTTAAAAACCCTAAACAAGTCACATGTTAAATTACTTCATCCATCCCAAGAAATCCTGAAACAATTCGCTGACAAGACTTACCCAAGGAGAATAGAAAATATTTTCCAGTTCATCAGGTCAGGAGCAAGTTGTTGGCGATCAAACAGACCTTTCATTATTTGTGGGACGTAGTAAGTATTTTTTTTCTTGAATGCTTTTCTTTTCCAGAACTGGGAAGTATTGGTTTCCTTCTCTCCACTGCTAATGACTAAGACACAGTGGCTCTGCTGGGCTGGTCAGAGGCAGGGAGGCAAGAAGAATGCACGATGTCTCCCACAGAGATTCTTTTCTCCAGACAATTTAAATGTGGCATGAAAGCAAGCGCTGTCCAGGTCAGCTTTAATAGGAAAGAGAATTCTTGCCAGGGATTGTGGTTACCCTCAAGACTTCATTTAAATCTCTTGGGAGCACAAATATAAAATTCCATTAACAGTTTGCTATATTTTAGCTTTGAAAACCAAAGCCCAGGTGTACTTTGTAATGTAGGAGAACAGCTAGGATATTGAAAATATTACTGTTTTTTAAATTAATGAAATCTACACTAGCAAAAATTTGGAATGTGTTTGAACCACAGAGGGGTACTAAAGGCTCAGTAACTCTACTGCTTTATTCTTTTAGTCTTTTTTTTCTACTAGGAAATCAAGAACTAAAAATGAATAAATCAAGCATAAACAGTGTTGTCTTATTAAAATGTGCTTTTTTCTTTTGTTCCCATTTCTTTTTTAATTGCAATAAGAATGTCCCCTTCTTGTTATGCCTCCCAAGAACCAGAACAACATTCACTAGGGAAGGGACTACTAGGTGCAGTTGCAATCAAAGAAGCTTTGTCACCCTAATACCTTCACCAGGTGGTTTCTCTTTTATCGCGGTCTCTTTATTCTCAGAATAGGCAGGTAAGTTCACAGAAGTGTAACAGGATAAAACCTAAGATCCAGAGACATTTATATCAGAACTGTACTCCAGCAGATCACCCAATTTTGCACCAGATCAAACATGGACATAAGCACATAACTTTCACATTTCCTAAAGAACACTATAGTAAGCTCTTCATGCTGATATTATGACTTCATGCAGGTTTTATGCTAAATGGAGATCAAGTTTATAAAGTTCAAGTGGCAGAGGCCTCAAAGAAAGCCTGCTGAGACAAAGTTAACCTGTCGATATTTCTGGAGAAAAATCTTATCAGCAAAGTGACTTTACTCTACACTAGCGCTTTATGTCACGTGGTGTTCTGGATCAGGCATTAGGAGCATTAGGCCAGGTTCATCACGGAGCCTAAGAACACATGCATTCAGGTACAACTCAAGAGACAGTGACTGAAGACGCTCACACTCAGACGCTAAGGATGTTCCTAAATGCGCTTTTACAGTTGTCCACATTTACACCAGTTTTAGAACACCTACAATGTTTTCTACTTACTATAAACGCTGTCTCTGTGAAAGCTTTGAGTTTTCATATCGATTAACATACTCTGTTTCCCTTTGCTGCAGGAACATTTGCAGATGCAAGCAGAACGCTGGCAAAGTCCTGAAACTACATCAGATCATGGAGAAGAGCAGCGCTGGGGACTCCTCTTTGCCCCTCAGGTCTTCCAAGGCAGATTTTGATTGCTTTCATCACAGTGCCATGAAGAAGAGTGAGAAGCTCCCAAATGAACTGATGCCAGCACTGACAGGTCACTTCTGGGACCAGTCCTAAATAAGAGCTCTCTCCTGAGGTGCACATGTGGTCCCAAGTACACGACACTGTAATTGTGGGGTGAGCAAAGAGGGAGAATGAGAAGTTTCTCTCTGGAACATGGAAATTTCCCAGCTCTACGAGAAGGGGAGAGGGCTTCTCCATGAATCACTGCTTTGGTAAAACCTAGCCTAGCACAAGAACAGTCCTTAAGGATGGGAATCACCCCACCTAAGGCTGACAACCTCTAAATCTGCACAGGATGGCAAGGCTTCTTTTATAGATGGTGGAGACAAGGGGGTGTCTCTAGCATGCTGCTGCTCCCATCCTAGTGTCCACAGATGTCTAAAATAGATCATGTGAGTCACACACTACAAACGCCTGTTCATTTCCTTTGCTTAAAAAAGGAATCTAGACAACAGATGCCTAATTGTCGATGTCCAATGCTCAGCCACATGAAACTCAGCCTGGCTGGAAGGATGAGATTTGCTCAGCTGGGCCAATTAAACATGAACGTCTCTAAAACAGGAGATAGCAAACAATGCTTAGGGAAGAATGGGTTGGATTAAAGAATACCAAATGACTAGAGGCATAGGACTGTCTGAATATGAATTATCACCTTTTTCATCCTCTTTTTCCCTTCTTTCATGAAGATGAATTTTAATTATGCAGGTAAAAAGGACACAACACAAATCTCTACTGTTTTCAGCAAACACCCATAATTTGGGAAAAATGAGATGTCAGCTTGAATATAACCATAGTCAGCAGGCATGGAGACAAAATAAACCTTTAAACCAATATTTACGCTAAGCGAAGTTGTGTGGGTTTACTCTTTTTACTTGCATTCACTTTCTTCATAAAACTTTGCAACGATGCTCTTTATTGTAAATTCTGCAATTAGTTTTCTGTATTTCATCTTAGCTTAAGCTAAACTGAATGAAAAAAAAAAAATCAGCATAACTAGCTGATCCCAAGCCTAAATATGAGGATATAGCATCAGTATCCAATAGGACGTAGCAAGTGTTTCTGCTTCATTCCATAACCTGGATTAAGAACTTGGGATTGTGGAGACTTTTGAAAAAGGGTGTCCCAGTGACCTCTGATTGCCATGGGAAGATGGAAGGACGGAAAGCCTTTTGCATACAGCAAATAGTACAGAGTATTCCTGATGGGGCATATAAGAGTCCCGTGTCACATTTACCAAGGATAATATCGGCCTCCGCATTTCATTAGCAACTTTCCAAAACCTCATTGACTAAACATTTGAATAAACTAGCTAAATAATCCTCTTTCTCTGAGCTAAATAAGCCTCCTTCTTTACACTGAATACAGTAGAATAATTTTTCAGCCAAGTGTCACTGATGGTGAAGTGTTTTGATTTCATAAGAAAATACTCAGCTGTGATATTTTTTGTAACTCTACTCCCTTGTTTATGGAACTGGGTTGCTAGTTCAGAGAAACAAACGAGGGAGCAAACAAAGCAGCTCCAGTCCAAACTGGCATTAATCAATTGTATTTCTCCTTTCTTGTAAAGCGAATGGCTCAGCATGTTGGCTTCTCAAAGCCCTTGTAAATCTAGACAGCAAAAGGCCCCATACTGTCATGGGAGAGCCAGATTGTGTGGGCCACATGTCTAAAGACATTTGGTCTTTTTTCCTTTCCACATCCTTTTGGCACTTACAAGCACAATAATTCTGTAATTGTTATTGAGCAATGTAATGCCACTGCATTATATTCACAAAATATCTTTTAGTCTGCTACCTTTTAATAACACATTTATATCTTAGTCAGACCGTTTTGTAAAAGTTGTTTGGTCATGAATATCAAATCCTTTTACTTTCTACTTAAGCAATGAAACAGTCTCTGAAAACAAGCTTTGATAAATCAGAAAATCTCTTAAAAGTGTGCAAGTAATAGACGCTTAATTTTACTATCAAACATGCATAGCTATTTATTTTACCTGTAAAATAAACTACTCAGCAGAGACGACATACTTTAAAGCACTTTCAAGAGCTCCCTTGAGATGTATTTGAAAATATGAATCTTATCAGACAAAACAATTGCTAAAAAGACCAACACATTGATGAAGGACACCTGAATTTCTCCATATCAAATATTCAAATACTAATTGGAACTTGCATCTCAAGAAAAGGGAAATCCTTTAATATAATGCCTCCAGGTCCAAATGGACAAATAATGATATTTTAAAAAGCAGAGAGCCTAAAATGACTGGGAAAAGAGAGAATTGCTGAAATGGCTCTAGGGAAGAAATAGAAACACTATAGTAGAAATCAATATATGATCCCCAAATTAAATGGAATGTGCTGAGTTAAGTCAGCCCATAATCCTAGTCAAGGCACAAGCAAAGCTTAAACACATTAATGCACCTGAGTCTATTCACAAGCCCACTTTAATCTCTGAACTCTGAAAAGCAGTCACATAATAATGGATCCGATAGAAAGGATTTTTAACGAAAATGTTACGTAGGTAGAGCTACAAAATATGCTCAAATCATAACAGGATTTGTGCCAACACCAGAGGATAAAAAGTGACTCAAAACTCTATCTGTTCACAACTCAGGCTCTATGTTAATCTTAGGCTAAAAATTGAAGGAAAGAATAATTAATGGCTGAAGGTAAATGGACAATAGAATAAAATGTAACACGGCTTCAGCAAAGGTAGGTCATGTCAGACTAGCCTGATTTTTTCCTTTGATAGGATACCTGATTTTCCAGACAAAAGAACTGCACAGAGAGATTAGATTTTTATCTGAACTTCAGCAGAACATTTGATAAAGTGTCACAATGGAGATTACTAGGTACACTGGAAAAAAATGAAGATTAGAAAAAGATGGCGAAGGTGCTGACTGAAGTGACTGTTGTAGAGGTAATGCCAATGAGCTGTGCTGAAAGGGGAACCTCTGGTCTGAAAACAGGTTACTCTACCAATAGTGCTTCTCCTGAATTAGTCTTGGCATTCATTTTGTTTACTATTTTACTCTGTGATTTCACCCCTAAAATAGGAATGAATGCAAGAAGTCTGAAAAAAATTGAGAAGCATTGCCAGGGTAAAGGGGGGAGAACATCACGTGAAGGGAAAAATGGACGGAATAGTATGCACGGGATGAAATACAGTATTATAAAGTACAGCATCCCGCAGTTGAGATGGGATTAATCTCATCCAGTCCATGTGAAAACTTCTTATCTTCACAGCTGTTGAGTCTCCTTTTATAATCACTAGAAAGATGTGAATAAGCCTGCTGGTAATTTTGTATTTTCTAGTTTAGACACATGTCTGAATGGGATGAATGGATATTCTTTAGAGATTCTTCCCTCTTTCTACTGTCACTCAAAAAGGACATTTGGAAGACTTAGGTGCCTAACATTTAAACTTCTGAACTGTATGAGAAAAATGTCCCCAAGGACTATTTATTACACATTTTCATTATAGTAGCTCATCACCCAGAAATCAAACAGGAGGAAAACGTGTTTTTTGCGTGACCCAGGACTCTGTAAAACACAAATAACTTCTTCAGACATACTACACAAGGTAAAGTTCATTGAAACAGCAAAGAGTTAATACAAATCTACAAAAGCGTAGTGAGATCTCATCTGAGTAAATGTCTGTCCACGTTCTGCAAGAGTCTTTCAAAACACAGACAACCTATCTTGAAAAAAAACACTGCAAGGGCAAGAATCATATAAATGGTTAAATACATCATATCATTAGACTGACCTCTGCAAGGGAGAAGGACAATTTAATCTTAAAAAGTCACAAGGGCAACAAGCTACAAACTTGCCACAGACAGATTTAAGCTGGAAACTTTCTTAACCATCAGAACAAGAGGTTGTGGGACTGCCTTCCAGAAGAGCTACTGAAGGCCATAAATCTGAGCTTTAAAAGTGAGCTGGACAGTTTTATGAAGTAGATTACATGATGCAGGGCCTGAAAAGAAGACACTGTATGTGTTGTTTTGGGAGGATCTTGCTAGTTTTATATTTGCTTGAAAGAAGACTCAAGAAGCTTAATTCCTAATTGTAATGGCCTGAAATTTGGAAATGCCCTGAAATGTCCTAGAAAATCTTTATTTTAAACTTTTGTAAAAAACAAAACAAAGACAAAAGCCCAAGCTCTTAAAATGTTTTCCCAATGCACCTTAGCATGTTTATACAGGTTTCCAGAGGGAAATAACAGATTTGTCAATTCTGATGACAGTAACAGAACCAAATGTCAGAATCCAAACTGATGTTTTTCTTCATGAGGGTATGTTAATCTAATCATATCAAATATTTTGTTGTTGTTTTTGTTAATCTAACCGTATCTTTTTTTTTAGAAAGAAACAAAGAAATTGCAATTTGAACAGTATAGATGGGTCTTCTCTTGAAATACATTCAAATGCACTATTTCTTTACTTTTTTTTTTTTCATTTGGACAGATCAAGCCCATGACATTTTTATTAAAGAGCTTTTTCCTTTGAAGCAAACATATGTTATCATTATTTTATAAGGGAAATGGAAAAAGGAAAAGTTTGAGTGGCTTATGAAGAATCACACAATAAGCCTTCTGTAGAACTAAAAATACAGGTAAGATCAAGACACCTCTTGACTTTTCTATGTGCTGTGTCTTAACAAATGAAAAAAGTTCAATGAAGTCAGGAATATCAATCACATTATTCACTGGGATATGTACATCTTAAAAATAATTATTTTAGCTGTACTATCTGACAAACTATTTCCATCTGGTCATAAAAACCAGAAATCTGTTAATTTCTGTCTTTATCACAGATCTTGCTCGCACTGCCTTCCTGCTCTAACGACATCCCCATTTCACACCAGTAGTATGTCATCTGGCATTCAGAGTACTATATATTACAATGCTTTTCTTAGCGAGCTTTGAATCATAGAATGATAGAGTACTAGGTTGGAAGGGACCACAAGGATCGTCTCGTCCAACCTGTCTTGGCAAAAGCACAGTCTAGACAAGATGGCCCAGGACCTTGTCCAGCTGAATCTTAAAAGTGTCCAACGTTAGGGAATCCACCACTTCCCAGGGGAGATTATTCCAATGGCTGATTGTTCTCATCATGAAAAAGTTCTCTCTTGTGTCCAGTCAGAATCGGCCCAGGAATAACTTGTAGGCATTACCCCTTGTCTTTTCCATGTGATTCCTTCTCAAAAGGGAAGCTCTATGTTCTTTGTAGCCACCCTTTAAATACTGGAACATGGTGATGAGATGCCCCCTAAGCCTTCTTTTCTCAAGGCTGAACAAGCCCAGTACTCTCAGCCTTTCCTCATATGTCAGCTTCCTAGTCCTTTGATCATCTTTGTGGCCCTTCTCTGGACCCTCCTCTCCAACCTGTCCACATCTCTTTTGTGTAGCAGGGACCAAAACTAAATATAGTATTCCAGGTGTGGCCTGACAAATACTGAGTAGAGAGGGATAATGAGACGTCTTTGTCTCTGCTAGTGATGCCCTTGATATACATACTGGTTGTGGGTTCTTTTGTTTTGTTTTGTGTTGGTTTTGTTTCTTTCCACCACCACCAGCAGTACCTGTGATAATGAAACAAACTCTTGTCTCCTTAACAGCGGTGTGAGCTCCATGCAGGTATTTTTAATGGGTCAAAAGTTTACCATGTTAGTACTATATTTTTCAAGGAGGAAGTATTTTTTTTAAGCAAAGCAGAAAGTCAGAAACTTTTTGCAGTATTATTCCCTCTTAACAAACTTACATATAATTTCTACCATTTTGCCATTGAAAATGCTGAAAAGTAATGCTCACACTAAGGTAACAGTTAATTTCTTTTATTCGCTCATTTCAGATGAGTTGCAGATACCCGTTGTGTATTATTTCATTCCTAAACACAACACTCTCCTCCCCCAGCTCTGTTTATGTTTTCAGAATTAGTTTACATTTTTATAAGGCATAAAGCCTCAAAAAGCTTCTTAGGCCAGGCTAAAGCCTGCGATCAGGCTAAATCATTTTAAGAAAATCTAGGAGTATCTAAGGACATAAAATATTTTTGCAAGGTAGAATTTATTATGCATTTATAGCTTGGTGCCTGTTCAAGAGAGATGGCTGTATGTGAACGAAACAAGAACATAGATACAGGAGAACCGTATCTAATGGAGCAATGAATTCTAGTCTTGAAGTGTATGGATGAAAGATGTTTCAATTAAGTACAGGAAAGTGGAGTTGAGGACAAAATTGCAGCCAGAGCTTTTGAGAGACCACAAGCTTTACCACTGTTGAAGAAAGACACGGTTCTCTTTTCCACAGAACAGAACATTAAAGAATATCTTCTTTATTAAGATGTCATTTTAACTTTTGTGTAAAAATACTCTTCAGTGAAACAAAGAGTATACATACCAAAAAATATATGTATAATGATTCAAAAGTTCAGCAAATCAATATGGCATCTGTTTCATGGCTTTTTGAGATGTTAGAAATAAATGTTAACTTTAGGATAAGGTTACTGCAAAATAGCTCAAGAACTACTTTTTTTTCTTAAGAAAAAAAATGCTGTTGTAAATGTTACTTAACTATAAAAGTTAGTCTGAAACGACTTAATAAAAAGCCAAAGACGTAATTATTTTAATGATTTTTTATATAGAGATATTTTTTCTCTTTGTTTTCTAGAAGGAGATCCAGTAGATGCATTTTCTTTAAATAATTCATAATGTAATTTCTAAGATCAAATTTGTACTGAAGATAGCCTACTGAAAAATATATAAATATTTGAATGAATTATCATCTACTCCAAACAATCACCTAAAGTTGAGTTAAGACTGCGGACATAAAATTTTATTCCAATAACAAGTCTGATGATCAGGCTTTTTGGATTAAAAGTAGATTTTTGGCTCATATTTTATTTATGCCAGTACTGTAATTGAAATTGTATTTATAACATGATGACAGTGAGTTACTTTGTTTGACAGAAGAACTACCATATAGACTATGTATGAAAACCTAGTAGTATTTGGTACTAATGACACCAAATTTATGTTCTGCTTAAGTGAAGAGAAAGCTGAGGAAAGCAAAGAAGTGGGAATCCACGGCAAATAATAAGAGGAGTCTGGAAGTTGCTTAAGAGGATCTGGCCTGTGCAGATATAACCCACTCTACTCGGCTTCTGCTATAGTGCAAGGATTATCTTGGCGTGTTCTTACTTGGAACGAGGCACTCGTAACTGACAGGACAGGAATCATCCATGTACTAGCAGAGGGAGGCAACAGAGAAAGTCACACAGATGCACACAGAGAAGAATATCCAGTTTGTATGTCAATAGTATTGGAGGTAACTAATCAAGACTGATATTCCACAGGATCAACACCAGTGCTTCTACTTTTGCTCAGTGGAATACAAAAGATACTCATGACACCTACATGATCTAGTTGATATCACGTGGCATGTGTGCCCCACATGGGTTCAACATGCCTTCTGTTGTCCTCCTGACTAGTATACAGGATATAAACTATGATGAAGGAATAGGCTATTGTAGAAGATTTTTTGAAAGAGCGAGCTCACCATCTGTATCAGAAAATATCTTATGAACAATCCTGCGCGTGACACACAAAACTCAGCAGCAGACCAAAGCTCATAGATAGTGAGGAACAAAGAAGTGATCTGAGCTGGTTAAATGTTATCTCTGCTGAGGTGATAAGATAGTGAATGTCACAGAGCGCCGGACAATGCATGGACAACAGTGAATGACTTATCACCTTGGGGGTGGGACGCGTGATTGCTTTGTATTAACCAACCATATGTCTGTCGCTACGCCTGAGCCTGCTGTAAAGAATATAAAAACCATGCCAGTAGTTTACTAAATTGACTTTGATTGCAACCTCATATTGAGTCCACGTTGCTGTCCATCTCCGATCCAGTCACTGCGCTCAAAGGACCTCGTCGCAACCCCCTTTTGCGAGCTTTAATCAAGCTCACTCTCTGCAGGCCATCAGTGAATACTACCTAAGAGTACCACCCCAAGTTAAAATAAATACAGCTGATGGCATAGGTAAAGGACAAATCTGTATACTTGAAGAACATACATTTGTGAAAAAACTTCTATGCGTAATCTGGCTGATCTATCATATGGCAGTGTAAATAGGTGTGATGCAAAGTCTAATTAATGAAGCAAACTTGAAACAAAAAAAAACCCACAAAAACAAAACTAAAGAACAAATGAGTTCTTAAGCAAGAGAAATGTAACAGAGAAAGAAGAATAAAGAATTCTGGTATCTGCAGAAGACATGTCTACAAATGTCTTGTCTTGCTTCACACCAGTTTCCCTGGGAGTCACTTAGACACTTTAAATGACAGACATTATAGAAAACTCATGAATAGCTTATATAAAATGCACATCTGTAAGACGAGATAGAAGGGAGAACTTATAAGCAAATGGTTAATAAGGATTAAAACTACAGTAATCATCAACTGAGAAAGCAATTAAATATTTTAAAAGTGGATTTATAAATTACAGAAAGGCTTTCCACACCAGATGGCTGCATCATGACAATTTCTTTACCTTTCGAAAATAATTTTTTTGTAGAGAGTTTCAGGAAAATGGTTTGGCCAGTGCCATGAATGCAAAGAACAAGTTGGTTTACTCACAGATAATACTAATACTAACAACAACAGTAACAACCACCACTACCATCTAAAAATCATATCAATAAGAAACTTACTTTTTATAATGTAAGTCCTTGAAATTTACGTAAAGGCATAGGCTGTCTGCTGATGTTAAAGTGCTCTGGTTTTACATTTCAGCAACAATCTAAAATACACACTTCTGAAATTTGCATTATGGATTTAAGCAGTAAAATTCTTCAAAGATTCCATCTTCCCTATGCATTTTCTATTCCCACGTAGTGCTGCCATGCCAGCAGGATTACATAATTTACTATTCCTGCCTAGAAACTCAACGCACCCTGTTCCAAGTCTCCTTAGCACAAAGAGGACCGAAAGCTGTAGACAAACTAGTCTCTTAAGATTTTGCCTACGTGCGGAAAAGAATCAGGAGAAAAACATATTTCCCATATTGTTGCAGATTAAATTCACGGCCATGGAGCCTATTATAATATTGACATCTAAATTCTGAAGTATTTTGCACTGAATTTTGAAAAATGGCTTGAAATATCTCTGAAACTAAGGAGCAGCAAACATGACAATTTGTCTTGTCTCTGTAAAATAGTAGAAGTATATAACTTCTCTGATATTGCATTTTGAAATAGCACAATAATGTAACTAATGCTGTTTCAGAAACACTCTGAAAATGTAGTTACAAGTCTCATGTCATAGAAATGTCAAAATGAAAGTGACCGTAAAAAGATTAATCTGCATCAACCAAGGTATATGATGATAATTCATACCTGCACTGCCATCGTAAGATTTGTACTTACTAATACTTCCTAATACTTTTTACTTTGTCCTAAGGGCTATGGCAGTGACTGAACATACTGCAAAAGCAAGGTTTCCTTCCTTTGATAACAAAGTGCTGTTCATGCTGAATGTAAGCATCAGCATAAGAGATATCTTATATCAACAAGACAAAAACAAGAAAACAAGAGACAAAATATGGATTCAATAAAGCACAGCATAGTCATCTTGGAGAGTGTGGTATGGGACTATCATAGGCATGAAACCAGCGTTCAAAAGATGTAATTTTCAAATCATTTGAATCCAGCACTTGAATGAACAAATTCAGAAGTGGTAAAGGAAAGTGGTAAAGGGAATATCTTGATTTGAGATTATTCTCTTCAATTCCAGGAAACACTAATACTTGGAAAAAGTATGCATACTATGGAAAAAATTCACAGATATTGTATCTGACCCATACATTCACAGAAGCAGAAAACTGGATAACAGACATGAAGGCTTTTATAAGATCCTCTAGGAAGCTTGTCTCCCCTTTTGGAAATTTGAGTTTTGCTACAAGAATATAAATTGAGTAACAAACATGGCAAAATGTTGTAACTTTTTCTCCTAAGACGTAATTTTTATTGGTTAAAGAATATAACAGAATTTGTTTTCTGCTGTCCAAAAAAGCCCATCCCATTAGACAGACATGTCAAATAAACTTCATGCTCCTCTTTAACACAGGCAAATAAGAACACATGGTTTAAACAAGTGAGAATCCCCTTCCACCTCTCATACAGAGCCATTTTCTGCTGGGAAACAAAAAATTATTCTCTCCTGGAACGGAATCAGAAGGCAGACCCATCAGTCGGTAGCCAGCATATGATTCAACTCAGCTTTTCAATACGTTAAAAAGTCCAAAAGCCACCAAAAAAGGGGTTTTTGACCGAGAGGGCTGCCTCCTTCGCAGTCTTCTGAAATGCCTGCTGAGCACTCCTGTGAGCCGTGCCTGCTGCAAGAGGAGCACCCCTGAGTTAAGAGAGCAGGGACTTGCGGTGACAGCTGGCAAGCAGACACTCCCTCTATCGAGGGACAGCTTTCATTCAACTAAAAGGTAGGACAAACACAAATTCCTGTAGCTGGACACCGAAAAGGAACTAGATGGATGATTAAAATACGTAGTAATTACAACTGTCCCCAACCATAGTGTTTTTAAAGAAAAAATCCAATATAGCGTTTTCTAAAAATAAAAATGTTTATTATATAAAACAAGATGATTCATAAAATTTGCTGATTTTTGCTTATGTTTTATGATTATACTAGCAAGCATTGAATAACTGAGTAATAAACACTACTGCAAGTCGGAAAAAGACATTCCATTCAAGTCTCAGGAAACGATACAAATGTTAAAATAGCACTAAGTATTCCACTCAGTGCCTGGATTGCAGAATGATTTAGCTGTGCCTTCAAATGCATTTAATATTCCTTCATGCAATGTACACAATCAGAAAACTATTTCTCCTGCAATTCACTCACATTTCCAAGGGGACATATTTTGAATGGGGGTTTTGTCCTACTCATTAAACCAACTGAAAGAAATACAACCTTGTGTCCCAGATTAATCATATATTAGATTTTTACTAGCCTGATAATTTAACAAATTACTAACAATGAATATTTCCTGTGTGTTCAAAAGACTTCTGTTTAAAATATTCCAGAGCAGCCTTGCAGCACTTATAGTAGCAGCATGCAAAACTGCCTGAGCTTAACATAAATGTGTCAGTTGCACAAAAGTGCTGAAAAATTAGATTGAAAACAGATACTTCATTTTTCTTTTTTTTTTTTTTTTTTTTGCATCTGTTTTGATGTCTGCTCATATGGTTTAAATGCATTGGAAATGCATCTACATGAAGAAGTGTAACAAGGGTTACAAAAATCACCATTTTTTTTTGAGAAGCAGCTTATCACAGCTGTAATACTGAGGATGCATTAAAAACTCCTTTTTTTTTCCTCCTGCCTCCAACGATTTCCTCTCAACTGATGCCTATTTTGGGGCCAAAAGGGTGGAAATATTTAGGTATTTTTCAGAGTCTGCCCAGAAAAGTTTGATGAAAAATTTTACCCCATAATCCTACTTTGAACTCTATGTTCATCAGTAACCAATTGTGGTGTTGGCCTTCATTTACTTGAAAGTGTAAGATCTGAAAACTAGCTTTTGAAGGGACAAAAATTAACTTTCAGTGCAGATTCCAGATGGCTCTCACTGTGCCAACAGTTACAGCTCCACTCTATGGACATAGTTAGACTAAGCTGCAACATTTTCAAAACATTCATCTCAATAAAGTGCAAAGTCATCTTATCAGAGTTACTGTATTACACACTAGTATAGGAGGGCCTAAATTTGGCATAGGACGCCACCAAGGCAACTTCTTCTGTACCTTATCTTATAGCTTATATTGTAAAGTACTAGTATGGGCTTAATTTTGCCCACACACTTCCTTCATATTTGAAATTAAATAACGCATGGTGATAACTCAAAAGAACTCATTAGTCTGCTCAGTATTAACAAGAACACTTCAAACCTAATTGTATTGCCATCTATTAGATTTTTAGTATTACTTTATTTTAATTTTTTTTTTTTTACTGTGTTATATCTCTAGTTCGTTTACTTAAACACATTTGACCCAGTTCTACTACAGCTTTTGTTATAAGAAGTCCTTAGGTGTATCACCAGGACACACACAAACAAACGTGCTCCAGAATGAGTCTGTGAAAGGAAAGCACAGAAGCTGTCACAGCTGCAGATCTCAGTTACGCTCCACACTTTTTCTGCATAGGGGGAGTGGGAAAGCAGAGAATCAAGGATGGAATACGAATGCTGGGTTTGCTAACTTAGGATTTTAAGGAAAATCAGAATCCTAAAGCTGTTTGTGTTTAAGAAAATAGGTCCCTGAAATTTGAAACGCAGGGCTTTACAAAGGCAAAAAGTCACAGTAAAGATATTTCAAAACCATGCATATGTCTGGGAGAGAGAAATAGCCTCTGATCTTGACTCAGGGTTCACTTTGCCATAGAACCTCCCATATCTTCTGTCATCCTCCCCCAAACTCCTCCTCTCTAAAGCCCCTGGCTTTAATTACTTTGTCCCAGTTCCTCCCAAATCTAATCTTCCCTATCCCAGACTGCCAATGCTTTGCCTCCCAAAGTTCAGCTCACCTAAACTCTGGCCATTCCCCACACTGCCACTTCAAACATAACTCCATCTCCTTTTCCCCACAATGTCTCCTAAAAACCTCTTGCTTTCCCCTGTCTACTTCAAATTACTTTCCAATCCTTTTGGAACAGAATTAGAATAGAATGGAATGGAATAGAATTGAATTGAATAGTTCATCTGGCAGGGACTTAAAATTATTATCTAGTCCAACTGCTTGATCACTTCAGAGCTGACCAAAAGTCAAAGCGCATTATTAAGGGCATTGTCCCAATGCCTCTTAAACATTGACAGTCTTGGGGCATTGCTCACCTCTTTAGGAAACCCCTTCCAATGTGTGACTACCTCCTTGATTAAGGAATGTTTCCTCATGTCAAGTCTGCATGTCTCCTGAAGTTTTACTGCCAAATTGTCTCCCACTGAAGCTTGTGTCATCAAAGTACCCTCCCAAAATTACAGTTCTGATCCCCTCCTTCAAGCTCCACACTGCACTGGAAATCTGCTCATATGAAAACCCACCTTTCCTCAATCTAACCCTGTACCTCCTGACACTGGAATTACTCAATATTGCTCAATGTGCTCAATACTTTCTGTGTTTCCGTTTCTTTATAACAAAATAAAACCACTGAAGACACTTTTAGACAGCGATCATCTGATTCGGGGCTCAAGACTAACATTTGTGCTTCAAGAAAACTAATTAATAGTCTTTCATTCCAGGTATTTGCAGTTATATTGATAATAAAAGCTCTGTAATGGCTCACCACCTCTTTAAGGAGGTCTGTTCAATCAGGTCATCTTGCATCCCAGCATGTTCTTAGGGATTCCTCAAGTGTGAAGTGGAGGATCTGGAAGGTCTCCTGCAGGTGGTCATCAGCTGCAAAGATCTGTGCATTGGCTGTGAGACCTACCCCTACACTCATCCTCACCTTTACCAACAGGAACAGTATTTAAACGAGAGAAAGCTGGAGACCACCCCAAAGAAAATGTCCATCCTTCATGCCTAAATTGGTATTGTCTTCCAATAACATCAAGAATCTAAAAGCATTTACTTTTTAACACATTTTTGCATATAAAGCAGCCAAATATATTTTTAAATGTAACATCATATCTTACTGGTGCAGAAGACCTAAGCAGCCTGTTACAAAGAGCAGAATGCTCTTCTTTTTAAAATGAATGTGCCAGAAATTCCCCTATGATACAGCACATGGCCTTTCTGAAATTAAAGACTTAAGACTTTGTGATTGGTAAAAGAGCTTAGCTTAGCATAGCTTGCCATGAAAATTGATAATTCTGCCTTTTAAAAACAGCCTGGAGAAAGAAAAGTATCCATTTTAATAATAATGACCTGAATTACTTTGTAGCATAAATCAAAGGAGAATATCCCTAATAATATAACATGGAGTGAGAGGGAGATGTAACAGACAATATTTTTTTCCTAAACATAGCTGGTGCTTATTGAGCTTTATTTTCCCATAATAGTCAGTTACTGAATGCAGTTATTAAAGATTCAGTATATCTTCCAGTGGTAGCCTAAAGGACCTCCAAAATGTATGAGTGTACACATCAGTTAAAACTTAATATTTTAATTTATCTTTTTTTTCGTCCAGGAATTGACTTATTTGCTGTGCACTAAACTACAACTTTGGGTGATTATCTCAACTTACTTTAAGACATTATCTGAGGATATAATTAAGAATATTTTCTAATATATTTATGGAATGGATTAACATAATAAAATTTACCTTATACAAAGCTACATTTAGGAATCACCAAATTAATATCATTCTATTGAATATTGTTTGGCTTTGGACATATTTCTAACATGACAACATTTTTCATTAATGTACTCAAAATTTGGTGTCAATGTATTTTTTACAGGTTGCAGAACATTTTGGTGTGTTTTGGTAGCTCCCTCTCTACCTCTCAGGCCAGGAAACTGAGGAGGGCCATTGCCTGCTGCTCTCTGGCCCTGAGTACAACTGGCACAGTCTGGTCATACACACACTGTAAAAAAGTCAAGACATACCAAGAAACTACATTTTTATCATGAAATAAAAAGGTGACAGCATGATAGGTGTACTTCAACACAGAAGTATTGTAATCTCCAAGTATTAAGAAACTGTGACTGAAGGCCCAAGAAACATGAAATTAAAATCAAATTGAACGACCTATTGACCTTTTAATCTTTTAGGATGCCAAGCCTGTTCCTTCCCTTCCCCAAGCATCTGCTAAGGACTATTTTAAGTCAGTACACTGGGCTTGACAAAGTACGTCATTGCATTCTGACAGTTTCTTTGTAGGATCATCTACAGCCAACATTCAGTTTTAAACACAGACTTAAACACGTTGTCTGTGTTTCAGTGAATACACAGATGTTGACCTTCCCCTGTGGCTGAGGTATGCAAAGCTGCTGTGCTATTCTTCCTGAACAATGGGAACTCATTTCCAGATTTTTTGTCACTTCTATACTCCGTTTTTCCTTTTTCTCCTATAATGCTTATTCTACGACAAACATTTCCATAAGGTGACCTAATTTCTTTTCCCTTGAACAGCACTGTCCATCTTTGTCAAGGAGAGGCAGGGAAAATGGCAACAATTTTGCAGTAAAGACAATGTCATGAGTTTAAAGGCAGGAACTAAAAATTAATTAAAATACCGAAAAGTTGAGAGATTCAGAATAATCAATTTAACTTCAGGGAGTCTACTTTTGTATTTGAATTATATAAGACATAGCTCTTAAAAATGCTTAATATTTCAAATAGTAGTGAGAGGTACAACCATAATTGTTATTTACTAAATCAAATGCCTATTATATTTTAATCTTGAAACCGAACCTTTCAGAACTATTCCAACATGTAACCTAGAGTTCACAGAATGATGTGAAATAGCACATATGTTTTTGTTTGTATCCAAATTTTATATAAAAGTCTGTACAGTTGCTATTGTACTAATGGAAGTCTCCTGGTTTCATTTGCACTTTACTTAGATTAATAGGTTCTTGCTGTAGGTTTAGAAAAGTGACATGGACCCATCAGAGAGGGTCCAGAGGAGGCCACAAAAATGATCAGAGGGCTGGAGCACCTCTCCTGTGAGGACAGGCTGAGTTGAGCTTGTTCAAGCCTGGAGAAGAGAAGGCTCCAGGGAGACCTTATTGTGTCTTTTCGGTACTTAAAAGTAGCATGTTCTGTTGTGATAGGACAAGGGTAATGTTTTTAAACTAAAAGAAATTTTTTACAATGAAGGTGGTGAAACACTGGAATGGGTTTCCCAGAGAGGTGGTAGATGCCCCATCCCTGGAAACATCCCAGGCCAGGCTGGACAGGGCTCTGAGCAACCTGCTCTAGTTGAAGATGTTCCTGCTCATTTCAGGGAGTTGGACTAGATGACCTTTGAAGGTCCTTTCCAACCCAAACCATTCTATGATGCTATGATTCAACTAAGAAACAGCTCTCCTTAATATTTATGAAGTTGACAACTCCTGCAGTCTCTAGGACAGCACAATATCACAGCTTGTCCTATTCCCCTGCTGTGGCATGAGCCACACACAATAGGAGTCCAGCCTTGGTGCCCAGCTGCTGAGCTGCCTCATCCAGTGGAGCCCACAAGCGTGGTCCACCTGGAGCTGCCTGCAACCAGCTCTGACAAATCTGTGATCATGGGCAGGAGGGTGGCCACATCCCGGGCCCCTGCATGTCTGCTCTGGAGGGCTGGCTATCCAATTTGTTCAGATGCTGCTGTTGTGGCTATATATAGTCATGGATGTACATGGGAAAAGAGGAGCTGGGCCAGAGGAGCACTGGACCCCTTCCCCCAATATAAACTTCTCGCCCGCATGAACCAGTTTGAAATTACTGGCTGTCGTAGATCTGAATCCAGATTGGTTTGATTTCCTGTAGAACACCATGTTTTAACTCAGGATGCCCCAAACTATTATGTAATCCAAAAGGATTTCAAATATCTAGAGTGCACTGATATAATCAACCTTTCAAAGTTATTACAGATAAATTGCAACACAGCTCATTTTCAGGAGCTCCGTGTACTTCTAACCATATAAGAGAACAAATGGCTCTGTTTTGCATACAAGGTGCAAAAAATTCACACTACTCAGCTAAAGCATAGTAACTGTCTACTGTGCTCAGGGCCTATGAAACATGCTAAGTGATTTATGGACCTGTTCCTCCTCAGCTCACTCCTTCCATCCAATGCTGATGAAACATCTCTGTAATGTTCTTTAATTTTCTGAAATGGGAGAAAACTAAGCCAGCAAATAAGGTTGGTTAGTTTTAGCTATCTCAGCTAAAGCAGATCTCAGATGAACCTGACAATTGCCACATGGCATAAGGGAATGAGAAGTGCACAGGAGGGGAGAAGAGGACAGAGCAAGGGCAGAGACACTGACCTTTTGGTGGCAGCAGTATACTAGATGGGCTCAGCTCTAAAACTTTGGCTTAGTCCTTAAAGAATATCATTAATTACTCTCATAATTTCACATTTACCACAGGCTACTAAGTCCATATTCACACACTGATGTTTTAATGCAAGGTAATTCATTACATGACTTGTCCCGGAGTTAAAGCACGGAAACAGGGGGATGACAGTTACCATTGTGCTTTGGACTCTGTCCACATGCTGGTGGCTTATTCTCCTGCCTCCAAATTACCTTGAATTAACAGACCACAGGAGCACATATTACGTGAACCTACAAGTACCTACCCCTGGGAATACAAATAAAGCATTCCAATGGTGATGACAGTTTAAGGGAAGACAAAAGTGTGGTGGGCATTACTGAATGAGAAAGAAGTGCATATCTTGCAGAAATTTAGCGAATACAATTGAGGAAGTATAAAAACATGCACTTGGTAAAGATGTTGTGTAATACATGTGAAATTATTTAAAGTCATTGCTTAAAAATAAGAGACAAATGTCAAATTTGGAATGAAGTTCTTCTCTCCACATTTCAGATGTTAAGGGCAACTTTTGCAAAAATCTCTCAGTGTTACAGTTTCCTTAGCTTTATTCCAATCATTTGTTAGGCCAAACATTATCTTGAAAGTTATTAAATTAGGAAGCAGCATTATACCACAAAAGAAAAAGAGCTGGAACACTTTTAAAATATGGAAAGTAACTTGCAAATGCCACAAATGCTGAAGATATTATTTCCTGTGGTTTCTGTTTTTCTCTTCTTAAAGAATTATCTATTTTGTGAAACAACTTACACTGCTACGATTTCAGTTGAGAGCTCTCTTTCGCCATCCGTACATCTAAATGCAACTAGTTCTACTCAAAAAATTAGGTACTACTGGGAAATAAAAAGGCAAGAATCTAGTACTCCAACAGTTGAGGGCTAAATTTTCTAAATACAATCTCTCCTGCCCATGTAAATGACATTTTCTGTGCTAAACACTTAAACTCTTGCAGTAAACACATAGGAAATTGTAGGCTGAGTTATTAAAGGTAACCATAATGTTATATCTGTGGGAATTACTCAGAGACATCTTTAGTTTTAAATAGAAATGTAAGAACACTTTCAGCACTCAGGTATATATTCTTTTTATTGTTTACAAATGCTTTTTCCTTTAAAAGAGTTTTCAAGTCTGGAGGCAGAAAGATCTATCCTGACTTGTTTGCCACCCATGTTTGTCTTCGCTGTTCATTTCTCTTACTATAACAAGAAAGCATAATGCAAAAGGACATAAGGAATAATTTGTATGTTGAATATGAATATAGAGATGCTACTGGATGGTGCTGAAGCTGCTTTGACAGGATGGCTGGGATGTGCTGCGATAAGTAAAAAGTTCTTTCTGATGATGGGAGTTCTCAATCCACTAGATACCTTTGTCCAGCTCCTCTGTCCTACTGAAATAAGGAATTGGACTAAAGTTGTTCAAAAGGTCATGCAAAGAAATTTTGTTGTTAAGATGAACCAGCTTACAGCAAAATTTCGTATTGGTTATTATCTCTCACAATCACACTGATCCCCCAGTTTTGGAAAAGTGTTAAATCCTTCTGCTTTCATCAACAAACAATTCCAACAAGTTGCTATTTTCATTTAGTTCTACGGAGCCAAATGGATTAGAAATGCTATGGTTTGTTTCCATTTTACACTTAAGCATACATGAACCCACATTGCAATAATTACATATGTAATTATGTGATACCATACAGAAATATTATTAGATATGGGAAATGAGGAAAATAAATTTAGATATTTTTAAAAGGCTATAATAAAATACATTGGTTACAGAAAAAAACCCCACAATCTGAACTAGATCAGGAAAACCAAAAGAAAAAAGACTAGCGAAAGATGGAAGGTATGTAACAGTGACAAAGATGTGCAAAAGAAGAAGGGGCAAACTGCGTTACTCAGTTTTAGATACCAACGTATGCCTTGTTTCATTTTACATTTCAGTATTTTATCACATAATTTTTAAAAAACTAATTTGAAGCTAAAAATGCAATGAAAAAAACCTAAGTTATACATTAAATTTTACAAATTAAGAGCTATTCACAAATCAGTTGACCTGCCGTAATTTGTGGACTTAACTCCTCAGGCAAACGCAAGAAAAACTGCATTCCAGCTTCAGAAAGAATAGTATTCTCCCAGGCTATACTCAAACCACTGTTAACAATTTAAGTATTTTCTCTATCCTCAGTATTAACATGAATTTTACTCTTTTTCTTTCATGAACTGTTAAGTAAACAACACAGGTCTATAGAACAGGATACATTCAAATAGTTCTAGCTATAGTAGAAGCTAATGATTTCTTGTAAACCTACAAATAATCAATAGTCACCTGCCAATGTTATCTTACATTTTCAACCAGGAAAAAATATGCTTCCTCTACTGCCACAGAAAGCAGTTCCATGTTTTAACACTGTTGAGTCCAAATAAATACATAGCACTGTTCCTCCTTGCCCACTTTCTAACTTTTTAATAGACCTTTCAACTCACTGGGCACTGTCTGGCTCTCATACCACGCCTGCTTAGAGCTCCTGCAGCCAAAGTAAACATGTGTTTCATGAGCAAAGGCCAGTTTAGAATGAGAAATTTACTAGCTGACCATCTATAACTAAGTTGGAATAACTAAATTAGTGATGGGAAAATATTTGTTAGTCTTTTGTCACCTTTTCCAGGTTGAAGGTTCTCCTCCTTTCTCACTATAAATACATACACACACACGTACATACATATAAAGTTTAATTTGCTTTTAGCAAGAGAAAATGAAGACCATATGAAACTGAGCCACAAACTTCACAGCCTTTCACAAAAATATTTAGAAGAAAAAAGGTTCCAGGGAAAAACATATTACAATGTTTTCCCAACAAAAGAGTATTTGAATTAAAAGTGCTTTTAAAAAAGAAACCCAGATTTTAAACCAATATTGAGACAGAGAGAATTTAGTTACTGAGGAATATAATGACATTTTCTAACAACTCACTTCATCAAACATGTCACTTTTATCTCCATTCACATAAAACCACTCACATCTTGCATGTAACTGCTTCCGTTGCTCTTTCAAGGCATAAAATCTTGTTTCTAACATTGTATTAGTAACGTTGTAAATCAACATTCGACATTTCCCTTAGGCTATTTTGGAACTCTAACTAATCCATCACAGGATGAAAATTATGCATAGATTAACTGGAAATTATTTTTCAGAAAAAAATCTTTAGCCCAGTGATTGAACTGGGTATTAAGTTGTAGCAGCACTAAACCATTTGAACACTTACCTTTTCCTTTAATCAATATGTATTTTGGGCAAATCCAAACTCCACTGAATTAAGGCAGACTAGTATAAAACACCTGGTTGTACCCAACATCACAAATACCAAAGTTGTAGTTGGTCTCAAACAAGCTACGTTTATAGCGTATGCTGTTCCTCTGCAGTTTTTGAAGTATTTATACCTATTTATCCAACTGCAACAACTACAAAAAAGTTAAAAAAAAAAAGCCTTGAGGATTGATTAGCACAGATTTTTTTTTTTTTTAATTCTTTAAAGTCCCAAAATTTGCCTTTTATAATAATGTTGCCTGATATAATAATAGATAATTCTTCTCCTAACCCATGTTTGGAGGCTCCTCCAGCCATAAATCAGCCCCAAAATATTGCTTCTAGCAGTAAAGCACCAAACATATTTTTAAAAGATAAATTAAACCATTTTCTGTGACTCTTGACCTTCTTTATGGCAGGAAAAAAAGCACCATCACACTAACCAAAAAGATAATTGTTCTCTTAATCATGTGAACAGTTTGTGCGCCTATATGGGGCTGTTCATGTGCTGTAAGCAGAACTTGTTCAGCTGAATCAGTAACTAAAAGCATGAGTCAACTTTTGCTCTAAAGAAGGTGGCTCTTATACTATTATCTAGACGAGCCTTTTTAGGAGACAAAGACTAATGCTACCTACTGTCACTTACACAAATATTTAGCTGTTCACATTGTGTGGTGTGTAAAACGGGGCTTTTGATATACCCACATTTCCAGAATACTAACACAAACTACATCTATTTAAAATGAGGAAAGACAACAGCTCTAGAGTTCTTCTTGGGGATGAGGTTGTGGGGTTTTGTGCCTTTTGTGTGTGTGAATCTATGTGAGTCATGGAGGTTACGGTAAAATCTCATTTGATAGAAAGGAAGAATTTATTTTCTCTATAGAAGTAGATCTTTAATTCATAAAGACTCTTGTCCTCTTTTCAATCTCTAATATTTGTAAAAACTGCAGTAACACAGATTTCTCAGTAAAAAGGTATTTTATATAGGTTTAACAACAGATGTTCTCTGCTGAAAGGAAAATCTCTGCTTTTCCAATGGGTGTGGAAGTATTTCTCTTTCACTTTTTTAAAAATTGCTCAATCGCCTAGTGAAGTTCTAGGAAAGCAGTGTCACAGACACCAAACCTGTCCTCCCTGGATCCAACGCTCCATAGCATGCTCCTTAATCGGTTATGCATATTTGTTAGAACCTTGCCATTTGCCACATACCAGCTACCACATTTTGCAGTTCAGAACGAATAAGTTCTTTGGTTCAAAATCATAAGTACATACAATAGGATTTCCAGCCTCCCCACTTATCCAGCTCCAAAGCTGCTTTCCACTAAGCATCTAATAGAGAACTGCTGCATGGAGGAGGCTCCTGCCAATTCCCAGTTTTGTATGCTCTGGCATTTTGATGGAAATAGCTTGGTCTAAAAGAAAATGTTCTTTCCCCTTTCCAGCAGCAGTCTTTTTCCACTCTATTCATATTCTGTAACAGTACTATTTCTTTATGCCGTAATTTGATAATTTATTTTTAGGTGACCAGAACTGGCAGTTCTACACAATCTGTTGGATGCAGCAGAGACATCTGCCCAGGCAGGTGCAACCAGACTCTGCTCACACCCTGGGCTGGCTGCATGTGAAGCAATGGCAGCCTGGTAGCAGTTTGGCTGCATTAGCATACGTGTTCCCTTGCTAACACATCCATCCATCCATCAAGTGCTCAGCCACTGCACCACTCCAGGATGATCATGTAGCTTCTACCTGAAGCCTGTTTCACAGCCAGCCCACTTCTGCAGGAGTACAATGGTTTGGTGCCAGCTGCACAGATGTGCCCAATGAACCCAGAGGTCCAAATATCAAAAAAAGCAGGATTTGCTTGGTGCAGCTGGCCAGAGGCATGAAACACACTGAGGGACACCCTCCTATAAAGCTGCAGCTGTAAGAGAAGAGGCAATTTCCTGATAATTTAAAGGGAAGCTCAACAAATCTAATAGGGCCAACTAGAAACTAGCACTTGCAGATGTGAATGTGAGTAGTGCAAATGTGAAATTAGAGCTTGTGAAGGCTTAATGACAGCCAGAGGAAAAGTACAACCTGCTACCACAGTCCCAAATAGAAATCAGTGTCCCAAATTTATTTGTGTGCATTTGGCAAGTCACAGAAAGGGTTTTATATCCACTCTTCTGGCCAAAAAAAAAAGGCAGTTGTTTGGGTGTCTTTCAGCAGAACTTGCTAGATGCAAGTTCAGTGAAGCATCTGTCAATAGAAACACTGTGAAATGTTTCTGGTAGGTCATGTAGGCTTTGGGGCTGCCAGGCTTGAGAGCATTCCTTTGTTCATTTGTATTTGCTACTACAGCCTTATTTCAACCCTTTCCTGTTTAAACTCATTTTTCAGATCAAAAGACACACTTCAGACTAATTTAGCAGACTACTCTAATAGAAAACCTCTGACGAGGGCAGGACTTTAGTCAATATGGACAAAGTCAGGATCCAACAGACTCTACTTAGAGATGCAGGGGGCCAGTCTAGATGTTTGCTCTGGTGAATAGTTGCCTGTCATTCTGCTTCTCAACATGTGCAAAGATGAGTTTCAGTGTACAGAGCCTGAAATAATTTTGAAGCTACTCATAACAAATAATTAACTGAGCTCTAAAAAGCACAAAATAATAATTCTCAAAGTATGATTACTTTTTTTAAAACTCTTTGGGGAAAGAGAAAAGATGATACTTAAAAAAACCAAAGATTTTGATGCACCTAAGATTAAACATCAAAAATAGTTTGAGGAATGTTCCTCCTATGATAAAGAAAGAATGAACCACAAATTAAAAATAAATGGTAATATACTTTCTGTGTAATTTCATAAACTCATCAGGATACATTTTTTACATCACTCCTTCCAAAACTAATAAAGATTTTGTAAAACCACATCCTTAATTTATGATATTTATATATGGTCTGAAATGGTGCTGGAATCAAATACTGAAAATAAGATGATGCTAGATAACTTTTCATCTCCATACACACAGAATATGTCTTTTTATAAAAATGCATACTTGTGAAGTTTATTTGTGCAAGTCTATTACCCAATTTGTATAATTACATGAAGTATATGTAGATATATACACATATTATGTAGATACTATACACATATATGCTGCATCCAAAATACAGAATAGGCATCATATTCAAATAAGTAAGAAGAAGGATACAAATCTGATTAAAAGAAAAAGATGTGAACGTGGAACTATTGAAGTAATTTTTAAATCTGAAATTGAGAGAGAAGGAAGTGTTCTGAAAATACTAAACTAAGAAAAAAATTATGTTCCTTTGGAGATATAAGACTGATTGTGTCTGAAGTAGTCATCTATGATAGTTCCAGATGTTTAAATTCTCTCAAATCAAAACAAGCCTGCATTGTTTAATGAAGTTCATTTTCCCTTGCATAGTAAAATAGTATTGCACAGCACTTTAACAGAGAATTCACATTTGAAAGTAAAAAAAAGCAAAAAAAACCAACAAAACAAAAACCAACAAAAATTCCTGACAAACATTTGAAAGATGTGATCACAAATCATCTACAGGGAGCTCCCCTACAGGGTGAAGCAGGATTTCTCCTCCTGAGAATCAGGAGCTCCCTGTGAAGCAAACAGAGCAACCCACAACTAAATTAAGACTAGGATGTTATGTCCTTTCAGATATACTTTGGGAAGAAACAGAAGTGACTGGGCAAGCTTATTTGGTTTGTGTTATGACAGTTGGAATGAATTACTGTAATGACCCCATCTGGCTTTAGCCACTGAAAATACTTAAAACTATGTTTTGCTCAAGGAAGAATAAGCTGGAGACTCATCACGACTCCAGAGAATTATGGTGAAACCTGATAGTGATTTCTCAGATAGCAAAAAGGCTCTTCAGTCTTGCCAAGTTTAAATATAATTGAAGAAAACAAGTGACTGAGCAACTGCAAGAAGAAACCTGAAACAAGTAGAATATCATAAAAATATCTATATTTTTTTTTCCCTGCTGAATGAAGATCCTGCGAAGTTCATGGACATCAATAAAATAAAAGTGCCCTGAATGTCAAAGCAGACCTGATGGAGCAGGCAGCATTCTTGGGCTGTTGTGACAACACAGACATTTCATCACAAGCCTGAGGTACTCCGCAGCTTCTCAGAGCTAAGAGCCAGGGAGTAGGTTCTTCTTTTTTTGAGTGCGTTCAAGCAAAAATAGTGAGTGTAATGTAAAATTTCGTTTTCACCCAGTACATCCAGGCTAGCACTCAAATTCAAATTACCTTCAGTTCTGCTGAATGAGAAAGAGGCTATTTACGATGAGACAGAATGAAAATTCTGCTCTATGACAGTATGACAGAAAGTACAACAACATTAGAAAATCCAAAGCTTTCACCTAAAGTAGATGGTGATTCCTTCTGAAGATTCAGGATTGCTGGCTTTTTTCTCAGGAATGCATTTTAAAGTGAATCAATGGACAGGCCTGCATCGTCAGCAATCTCATGTTAAATATTGAGTTTTGGATACAGTGTTTTTGAAGGCACGATTAAATAGACTAAAATATTACCTCAACTATGTGCTAGCTATATTATACTATTTAAAATCAGTGATTCAATATGGTCAGACAATTTGCAAGAAGAATATAGTGTATAATGCAGCAGTTTCTTGCTATCTAAAGCCTCTATTGTACCAACTCAAAAAATGTATTTCCTTCTCTGCCTGGGCCTCATTTTTCAGGAAAGGACTCCCACCCTACTTACACTGCTTGGTTCCAAGGAATCTCTTCTTGGTAATGCAGCAGCATCAAAAGCTGATATAAGGAGAAGCAAGAAATTCCTTCACACATACCATACTGAATGGCACATAGAGAGCACAGCGAATAGTAGGAGGAGGCATCAAATATATGGAGGAGCAGACAGCAAAGCTGAAGATACAGAAGATGGAAAGAAATGCATAGAAGGAATCACTGGAAGGCAGAGACGGGCTTTCCTTTCTAAAATTTATTGCTTACGTGTTTTAAGTGTAAAGCGTGCAGTGTTGACATTTCCAGTTAAAAGCTAACTGTCTTCTCTATAGCACCCACTTCCACCAGCCCCGAGAGTCTTCAGGTGAAATCCTTTTCCTCTAAAGGGAGTAAATACACATTCTGACATGCTTTGTGAAAGAGGATAGCCTGAAAGCAAAATAAGTTTCCTTTATTGTGCCCTTAGTTTGGATTTTGCCTTTTGTAAATTTTGGAAAGCAACATTCAAGAACTGACAGGCTTTGAAAAAAATCAACAGTAGAGCAGAGGAAAGGCAAAGGAGGAGGTATTCTTAAAATGCATTTTTCCCTATTAGTTCTATTCTGCTAAAAACAAACAAAAACAAAACCAACCACAAAGAAAGACAAATCAACAAAAACCTTTGTTGCTGTCAAGAATATTCACCTTGACACAAGGCATTTTTTACAGTGGGAACAATCCAACACTGGAACAACCTCCCCAGGGATATGGTAGGACTAGTCCCCATCACTGGAGGTTTCCAAGATGCAACTGGACAGGGTGCTAGATAATCTCATCCAAGATCCCTTTCCCACAAAAGGCTGGACCAGATGATCTTTGGAGGTCCCTTCAAACCTGGGCTGTTCTATAATGATTCTATTGTATTCTACTATTCCATATTGGAATCTTCTACTGTTGTAATATGTCCCCCTATGCTCCTAAAACCAATAGGTGAACAATCAACAGGGATCATAGGTATGAGGGCAGATAAATTTACCTAATTGTTAGATGCCATTTAAATTACTTTGTACAACAGAACACTTCTGCAATAAGTTCTTACACTCTGCAGCAAGATTAATATTTGCAGTACAAGCAAGATGATATGCAAACATCTTCTGTTTCTCTCAGTCTTTCAAAGGTGATCCAGCTTAAGAAGAAACAGAATAGAACAGTTGCCTCCAATCTGGTCCGATCTATAGCATGGGAATTTGGAAAACATCCTGGGGAACAAGAGAAACACTGAGAAAAATGGGTCAATCCAAAACACCTGCCTATCATAATATCTTGTCTCAAACAGTAGCTATAAGCAAATAACACGTCCCATCAGTCCAAAAAAATAAAATTAACAAACCCATCTTCCAGTGCCTCACTGTTCTAAATACAAACTATAATAAAAATGTGGTGATCTGTGTGATCTCATCCTCCTCCATCAATGAAGGTACTTACAACTGCATTTTAGGAAGGTTTGCCTTAAAATGTGGATGGCATCCTGCTGTGACTGAGTCCTTTTGGGTGGTTCTGCCATTCACGGGCACTAAGGGCCAGACTCAAAGAGACGTAGGCATTACAGAGCATTCAGTATTGAAGCTCACTAAACAATGGACAAAGAAGAGTGAGATACTTCATGATGGAATTATAATTGCCAATATATTGAGTGGCAAAATGCCTCAGCCAGCCACCTGGAGAAAGTCATGCATCTGGAATCTTATCTCCAGCCTCATCTGACAACCACAATTAGTTGCCTCTATAAAAGTGGTATTCAGAGCACAAAACTGCCTCTGCCACTTAGGAGTGAAGCTGTCTGGGGCATGAGCTTAGATCTCTCGCTGACTAGACGGACGCAATTTTGAGTACTCAAGCACCTACAAAACTCAAATCAAAATGTGTTGTGCCTAACAAGGCAGGAGACTTTAAAGGGTAGCACGGAGGGTGTTGGTCTCTTCTCCCAAGTAGCAAGTGATAGGACAAGAGGAAACGGCCTCAAGTTGCACCAGGGTAGATTCAGATTGGATATTAGGAAAAAATTCTTCACAAAAAGGGTTGTCAGGCATTGGAACAGGCTGCCCAGGGAAGTGGTTGAGTCACCATACCTGGATGCGTTTAACAGGTATATAGATGAGGTTCTTAGGGACATGGTTTAGTCCTAGAGGTAGGTTATGGTTGGATTTTATGATCCTGAGGGTCTCTTCCTACCAGAATGATTCTATGATTCTATCAATTTACTGCTGTTGAAACAGGAGGGATCATATGCCACTGGCATCCAAGATTCCTGGCATGAGGGCACTAAGACAAGCTACAAGGCTGTATAACCATGAAAATCCTTAGTACCTGCCTAACCACAATATCTAGGAGGAATAAAAGGGCAGGGAAAAACAAACAGAAACAAAATTAAAATAAACATTTTTTTTTAAAAAAAAGGCTATTTTTTATATTCTGGTTACTTTGAGAGATGAAGCCGAAGAGTGATCACTTATGCATGTATGCAGAGCTTCAAAACTCTAATCCTCTCACCTTATTTACATGCTGTAATGATCAACCTGTTTCCAAAACTATCTTACAATTTGCTTTCACCAAGGAATGCACCCCAAAAGATGCATTGGTATTCCAAACCATATTTATAGTCCTCTACAGATTATTCTGATATATGTAGAAGGACACAAGATCAATAGACCAACCAGCTCCAATACACAGAGAATAAAGAAAGCACTTCTAAGTCCTCATATCGAAGGACAATAACTAAAATTCAGAGCAAACATTCAGTACTAGACAAAAGAAAACAAATGCCAGACCTTGGGAAAACAGAATTAAAAACAAACCAAACCAAACAACTTTAACTACTCTGCTGCCTTTTTTTTTAAATACATACTTCAAAAGTAAAACACATTATTCTTCAAAAAGAGCCAGGAACATTGCAATACTCATCTCTAAAAGGTGCAAACTTCATGAATGACTGGGATGAAGAAGAGAAGAAATTCCAGTGGGAAGAGATGGCAAGCCTAAAGCTAGTATACTTAAGAATTTAAACTTTGCCAAACCACTGGTTTCTTACTTTTTGGAACTATTTGGCAAGAGGTTCTCAAGGGAAGGCAAATATCAGTGAAAAGAGAATGCAGAGATAAAAAGTGATCATGCTTTTAATTATACAATTATAAAGGACACATAGGAAAGACTTGTATTCTTGTGCGTGGGTTTTTTTTTTCCTTTTGAAGATTTATTTTTAATTTGTAATATTTAGTTTCAATACACAGCACTTCCAACATCACTTTTAGTAGATTAAACAGCTTTTAATAATACTATTAAATGTCATTAGTAGTAACAATAATAAAATGTAAAAACTGTGAAAGTAGTTTTAGTTGAAACAAAAAACTGTTGCCCTCAATTGGAAAAGCATAAGAGGAGAACTTAACCATTACAGCAATTACCTGATGTTATAAAGCATTTTGCTTCATCTTTAGTGGGAAGGGGGAGGTTTCCTCAGGATTAGCTTTTCAGACAATTAAAACTTTGCTACATTATCACCATTCCAACTCCAATTTCTTACACCTCAGACTATTGCTTTTTCAGAAAGATTAGTTTAAAACTGTGTGTCCATTTTTTAATAAAAATATTAGGGGAAAAAAGCCTATCTACCCTAGCTCTGTACATCCATCTTGTAAAGCAGCTTTAAGCCCTTCATTCTTTCCATAGGTTTATAATTTGTCACATATTGGTGTAATATGCAAAATATCCATTCAGCTACTGCCATGAAATTCAATACAATAATTACAAAATTTGGAATGCATTTACACAATGAGGACGAGTTTGGCAGCTAAATGCTCCCAAGAGCCTACCTGTACATAGAGCCCCTGAGACCTCACATTCACTCAGCTGCTTGCTGGAACACCCCCCAAAAGCAACAGACCGTGTTTCTTCTGGAAGAGGCAGTAGCAGAGTATAACCGCTTCTGCTTTATCCTCCAAGCACAAGAACAGAAACTTGAGATGCTTCTCATGGGCCTTCCAGGCTTGTGGCATAAATGCAAAAGTGCTGCAGTGTAGGGGTATAGAGAGCTGGGAGAGTTTTGATGGGGAATAAGCTTGACTGCAGAAACTCAGAACTAGATTGTTGGACTCTGCTTATAAATTAAATTTTTGTTACATAAAGATTTGGGCCATACATATCCTTTAAAAAAACAGAGGCCTGATCCACATTTGTATAAACCAGTATAGACCCCACTGTCAAAAAAAAGGAATATTTTACTTCATAGGCCACTGTGCAGTCATCTTCAATATAACTAGATGCTATTAGACCTTGGCGATAAGTTTTTTGTTGAGATTTGGACAGCCCTACAGTATATCTGAGGGCAAAAAAATGTTTCATTTCAGTAGATGTTTTAGTTGTAGGCTATAATGTAACTCCAAACACAAAATGTAGTCTTCTTAACAATAACTTTTTTGCAGTTGTATGCATGTAAGTATTCAAAATAACTGCCCACAGCTATTAGACATAAAAAAGACGTGCAGATGCATCTGAGGTGTCATACTGGCCCTACAAGTATCCCAGGAATGAGGGACTCCAAGGGCAGCACTAACAACTCAGGAGAGAGGCTTCTCCCAGGGCTTTGAACAAACAGCCCAAGTCAGTTTTCCATCAGAACAGGCAGATGGTTGTGCTGCCTGCGCTATCTTTCAGAAGGACAGTTTAAAAACATTGAAATGTTAACTTGCTCTCTACTCTTGAAGTTGCAGAAGTCAATTTTCAACCAAAATACTCTGATCCTTTACTTCTACGATTGCTTTTTGACTTTTCACTCTCAAAAGACCAAGATTCTGAGATCCCATGAGCCCATTTAGCCCTAACCGACAGATTCATAGATAATATCACTGTGACAGCTTCTCTAGAAACTGCAGACTGTTTTCTTAGAGAATACGAATATTTACAGTGAGGCCTTTCTCTGTGATTCTAGAAGATGACCCAGCAGAAGTTTAAATATTTCAAAGCAGATCAAGAAATAACACGACAAAACCATGTCCATTACCCCCATTAAATTTGTAAATAGATGTTCCTTTACAAATGCAAAAGTTTGTCTTATCTTTAGCTAGTGTTTTTGATCCACGGAAACTGGAAAAGGTATTAGAACCATCCGTCGCTATTATAAAGTAGTTTTTAAATGTTGTCCAGAGATTATTCCACATATCAAAGAAATTCCACTCATGCTCCTTCCAGCACTCAGTTTCCCAGCAGTGTTGACACTCCCTGCACAACTAGCCTAAATATATTTTCCCTTAAAGTACCTGCGAACTATTGGTACACAAACAAAAAAACCTGTTCTAAATGGGATGAGTGTCTCAGGGACAGAGTACTGCACGAAGGCCTTGGAGAGAGGAGTCTGCCAGAAGCTCAGCCCAGTTCACATAAACACCCTGCGGTCATCAGCACAGCCCAAGGTAGAATCCAGCTCTGAAACCCAAAACAATTTATGTACACAGGACATACCAGAAAAGATCTGGATTTAGACAGGTATAAAAAGCAACCAGGAGAAAAATATGGTACTAATGTTAATTTTACTTTTATGTACTAATACGTAGGTAAGCAAATACATCCCACTATAGGTTACACAGGAGGTCTATTTTCTGAAACAATAAGCTCTCTCTGAATGACCCAACATGTTCTTGGTGACCTAACATTTCAATGGACAAACAGTGTTATGTTTAGGTTCTGAACATCTTTAAATGTTCTCCTTTTTTTCAGCTTTATACATAAATATTTCAAACTGGTAAATGAAAGTTTCAATCCCAAAACCAGATTGCAAATCTCACTCCTTTAACTTCTACTCAATTTTCAGATGGATCTTCTGTACACAGGTATTCTTCCTTATTCTACTGCATCTACTTCTAATACAGAAGTCTATTTCTCAGCAAAAACGTGAAGTACCTTTAAAACAAACACGCTAGCATGCAGAATGACACTGCAAATATAAAGAGAATTTTGACTTGTTTCTAATGCAGAATTGGATAACCAGATACTGATAAGCCATGCAATGGCAATAAGGCAATGTTGAACAGACTCTATCAGACTTCATGATAATGATGTCATGAAACCAGCATGAATGAAACACTTCAAGCAAGTAACAGCATTCATTTTAGCCCTAGCTTCCCAGATTCCACACTTGCTTTTGTTGAAAAATAATTTAGAGTAACATGGCAAACAGTCTCAGAACTTCCAGGGTACAAATACATCTTCCCTTTTTACATGTTAAAAAGCCCTCCAAGTCATTATATGGTATTTTTTTCCTCTGCATACAAATAGTGATACTAGCTTTCAAACTAGGATCTACAGCTTGTGGGTGGCCAAATCTTTGCACCATTTGAACGGTCTGGAATATGTGCCAGGGCAGACAGCCACTTGTTTAAGTTACATTCCTCTTAATTTCTGTCTGAGGTGAAACCACAGACAAGTCCAAGACACTTGGAGTAGATATTCACTACAGATCTTTATCAAGTCTCATTCCCTTATATTTCAATGATATAGATATATTCCCCAGCCAGCCAAAATACATTCAAAAAAATTACCATTTTAAAGCTCAATCGGAAACACAGAAGTGATGAGAATTTGGACAACAGACTTCCTTTGCCAAAGGTTTTTCTGAAGTTGACTTTCAAGTCCTGTAAAGACCTACTAAATCCATTCAATAGCAAGTATAAAATGAAATAAAACTGTAGCAGTTTTATATTCAAACTACAATGAAAAACCTCAGTCAAAACAGTATAATACATAGTAAAATGAACATACCCACAAGTATGCCTAAGATGCAAACACATAGTAGACAATCACAAACTACTCATTGATGATGATTGCTCTTCCTTACAACAGCTTGGAGCACAGTGCCAGCTGACCACAATGCATTTACTCTGCCTTTCCCTCTGGTTTTGTAGCAGCTCAGCACAGGTTGCAGCCAGGCTGCTAAGTAGAGTAAAACTGCTTCAGCTTTTCAGCACTAAGGTCCAAGAGCCTGCACATAGCCAGACAGGATGGGTTCAAGCCCAGGTTAAGGCACCAACATGTAAGACGGTTTAATTTCCAGCTCAGCTGTACCCAAACACCATTTTTTTTTTCTCTTGAATTCCTATATTACATGGGCTTACATTCACCTAGTACGGTGAACTGCTCACAGTTCTTCCCCATTTCATGAAAGTTTAATCAGAAAATAGTCAACGATGGCTAAGTAAAAGTGGAGCACCAGGAGCAGCAGTGTCCTCCCTCCTCTTCTTTTGTTACTAAAGAAACCCATAGGTTCTTCTCAAGGAAGACGTTGCATGAGATAACCATCAAACTCAGACTCCACATCACAATCCAGACTATGTGACACAGATAACTGATTCCCTCCATATCCCCTTTCCTATCATATCTGACTCTCTTGCTCGCCCCCATTTCAAGGTCCTAACTTTTTATCCTGGTTATTGCAGATTTGTAGAAGACTTCTTCCGCTCCAGACCTGTAGCAATATCGACATCTCAGAAAATCAAAAAAAGTGGTGACAATTATGAAGTCAAAGGTACAGTCAATTTACTGTCAATGTCCAGAAAGGTTTGATATCTTCAATGGAACCTGCACACCTAAATCCAAAAGCAAAACACTCGAAACCTCAAGCAATTTCTGCTTGCAATTTCTGTATGCATCAGAAATACATCAGACTCCTATCTGTTCACTCCGTGGAGATCCTTGCTTACATCTCACCATCAATGGGTGCAGAAATCATCTAATGTCACCTCCAGCAAGAGTAGAATTTTCAGTTTTATTTTTCTGACATTTACCACAGCAGCAGCAGGGTCAAGAGTATGAACCATGGGAAACAAGCTGGCAGTTTGGTCAGGTTGATTGTCATGAGATTAGTAGTGCTGATGCTTCCCTCCTATCTGGATAATTTTTTGTTCCTGTAGTTTGGAATGTATTTACCTTCTCCACATATGAACCACTTCTATGTAGCTATCTTTCAATCCTCAAATGTTTGAATGGGAGAGCCTACCGGTTACAGTACTTTAAAAATTCTTCATATCAATATGATTTTTCTCCTATGAAATGCAGAAGACATTGACATAGCGTCACCTATAAAACTTTGCAGCCCTGATGCATTTTCTGTAATAATAAAAGCAGCCACTTCATTAGGACTTTATTACAAGCAGGTAATTATGACTCTCCTTTATGACAGTAAAATGCTTGTAAAAACCCAGTCTCAGCTTAGTGAAACTAGTAGTAATCATCAGGAACAATTAGGCTCCATAGATTCAAGTTTATTTTGCATAAGGGAGAGAGAGTATGGAACGTTTATATGCACTCATCAACAGAACTTTCCTACGTTTCCATTTAAATAAATGAAAAGGAATCAGCAATACTTAAAATGCCAGACTTATAAAAGTCAAACAAATCCCTTATTTTTAAAGTGAACTCAGACGACTTTTATTTGTTCTGGCTGTACAAGTCTGGATTTCCCCTACCACCACCAGCTTTGGCACCTGTTTTTAAACATGAAAGTTTAAAAACAACTCTGTGCCAATTGTCCAAACCACAGCAGGTAGTAAGGTCAATGAACGAGACTATTCAGAAGGCTGACTACCTGCTCCAGTGGGTACACTTGAGACAGCAGCTGTTACACCTATTTTTCACCAACTAATTGGAGGATTCTTCTAATTAAGTAACACTTGAGGAACTACTTGAACTTTTTCACCCTTGGGAAAGTAGGGTGGTTCCCACCCTTCTCTTACAGTGGTTTCTACTTTATTCACTGTGGTCCAGAGGAGTCTGAAAGAAACCTTGAGTCCAGCAGGCACAGAGGTAGAACAAGATATTAAATACACTAATATAAGAGAAAAATAGACCATGAATTAAAGAAAACATAAAAATATCCCTGCTTCATCTCAAGAAAATGACTATCTAGCATTTTTATATGCAGGCTCTTTCTGCTGTTACTACCAGGTTTTTAAACCAGAACCTCAGGAACTTACTAAAAATAGAAAGACTACTTGCAGTAATCTTTAAAGACCAATTATATCTTTCGGGTGTTTAAAATCATTTAACACATCCTGTGAAATGATCTGGACCCACAGAAAACAAGCCTCCCTCCTTCCATTACTCCCAGGAAAGTTTGATTGCATTTTAGTCCAAATAATTTTCTTTCTTACTCAGCTTACAGGAAAGCTTCATAAAGCATTGTACTGACACAACTGAGAGTGCAGTCAAGATCAGGCAGAAGGCTGAAAATGAGCAATTTGAGGCAAAAGGAACTGGAAACCTCTTCACCTGGTTACATTTAAGCAGCTCCAGAAACAGTTTTGTGGAACCCTCTCCTAAATATTTCAAGTCAAAATTTTGTATTTGCTTAGGCTCTTCAGTGGCCAAGCCATATGATTTTTGTTTTCTTTTTTTCCTAAATTGTGCACAAAGTTACCTGGACATTTCTGTTCTCTTCTATCATAAAGACACAAGTCCTGCTATCACCTCCATGCTTAAATTTTTAAGCAAATGTAGTGAAAAATCCAAACTTTAAAGATATAAACATTTACACTACTTACTCAGAAATGCATTTGTGAGAAGAAGAATAAATATCAATATATAAAAACAGCTTTGTGTTTTCAATATCTTGAAAACTGCTCTGTTTTCATTTAGCAATTTAGCAATTATTGCAGTTAGCAATAGGACAAGGGGGCATGGGCTTAAACTCTACCAGGGGAAATTTAGGCTGGATATTAGAAAGAAATTCTTTACAGAGAGAGTGGTCAGGCATTGGAATGGCCTGCCCAGGGAGGTAGTGGACTCGCCGTCCCTGGAGGTTTTTAAACTGAGATTGGACATGGCACTTAGTGCCATGATCTAGTAAACAGACTAGAGTTGGACCAAGGGTTGGACTCGACGATCTCTGAGGTCTTTTCCAACCCAGTCGATTCTGTGATTCTGTGAACTGATATGAGTTTCAAATTAATGCATTCATTTGATCAATATTTCTTCTTTTTATTTTCAGAGGCAGGGGAAGAAGTAAAAAAAAAAATGAGAAAGGAATGAGGTCAGGCCAGCAGCATACCCAAGGTACTGGAAAACATCTTTCCTAACACCAGTACTTATGTTTGGTATGTTTTGCTCTAGTACCATAAATTCTCTAAGATGGGTGAAGATTACCTTATCTTTATAAAAGCATAATGAAATGGGGCCACAAACAACATAGTATTATTGATGAATGCTTTTTAACAATAACATCTGAAGGAATGTATAATCAGACATTCACATCAGCCTCAAAGCTTTCTCTATAACTGATGCAGAACACATCTTTTCCTGATGTTTCGGCATGGTTATTCAGCGCCTCTGCAAGTTAACTTAGTCAGAATACAACTGTAAATATTTAACTGGGTGTCATCTATTTAAATATACCACCATACTAAATAGAACTCTTGTGATCAACAGTTACCTGAGCTGAACAGAACAAACTGGCCAGCAGTCAGTCAGTTTTGCAGTGCCAGAATAAATACAGACCATCTTTCCATTACTACTTGAAAGTAGGACATTTATTCAACCACAATTACAAGTGTTAGAAGTACAAGGGCTCTAAATCTATAAAAAGACTAATACAGGACTGTAGGAGTAACACAGTTTGTTTGTAGAGAGAATTGTTTATTGTATCACAAAGTATGAATATGGATGGGACTGCACAGCCCTGCAGATTACCTCAAGAAGCATCTATTAATTACAAAAGATGACATACATTCTGAAACTCAAAAGAAATCTTATTTATTTTGCAATTGGCAAGGTAAACATTTTCTTCATTAAGATGTTTTGCAGTCCTATGCAGCCCAAGTGGCTAGTGTTGGAAGAGAAAATACCCTCCATGTAAATACAATATAACAATAACTACAAAACAAAGAAACAACAATGAAAACAAAACAAAAGCCCTCAGGTTTCCACAGCTATTGAACTTATACATTTTCCTGCTTCCTATTTCTCTGGATACATTTGACTGTGAGCAGTGAGAAGCTGAAAAACCCGTGTTAGTTTTCCCCATTGAGGTACAGTGGAACACTTTGTTCCCCTGCGCTCCCATTGAGAACTCACCCGGCTGCTATCGCAGGAGCGTGCGAACACTCCGCAGCGTTGTGTGACGGAGAGGGAGAGAGGATGGTTTTAAACCATGGAGATGAGATGATTTAGGAGTTTCCAGAGTGTCATAAAGTGCACCACAAACTAGGAAACCTACTTCTTTAATTTCATGGCAGGCTTTCAAACTCACACTTAGAAACTCCTAAGTGCCTTTCTCGAAGAACTTAAAATTGGAAACTGGAGAATTTCTTCACCAGAGATCGTGCTACAAGCTGTTAAAATACCCTTTAATAGAAGAACACAGACTAGGGTAGAGCCTTCAAAGTTTGCTTCAGGCAGATAACGAAATTGGAACCAACAACATCAGGAAGCACCAGTCACAGATACTGAAGCAGAAGTGGCAAAATAATTGCGTCCTCTTAACAACGTTGAGATTTTGTGTCTTCAACAAAAAGTTACTCCAAATTTTTCAGACTTCTTTTTAAACTACAGGAAAAATCTCCCATCAACAGATTCTTGCCTTTTCACAGCTGAGATTACCCAGCCAAACAAAAGGAGTAAACAACCCCTTGAGGTTCCTTGGCTATTATATTTTAATATAAGCAATAACTACAAAAAAAAAAGAGAGTCAGGATTAAGACTAAAAGCTAATTATTAAAAATAACACAAGTTGAGTTAAAGCTGTGAATTATTACTTTCAGATAACTCACAGTTCTTTGAAACTGTGCACATGGTTTATGCTCAGGTGGTGCACAAAGCAAAATCACGTACTCTAAATGAAAACAATAAATCTAAGCATATTTACACTGAAAATCCTCAGCACTGGGAACATATTCAGCCAATTCCCAACTACTGCAAGGGCTAAGCCCAGCCTTTCTCCGAGTTTTGCTTCTCCTTTTTCCTTTTTTGGGGGTCAGGGGAATAAGAGTGGGGATGGGGTATGTGACAGGGAAGTTGCTGGTTTTATTAATATTTATGCTGAATTAAGGTGTTCCACACTTCTTCCTCATAGCAGTTGCTTATTGTGGGACACATTCAAATCACTTTGTGAGTAATTTTCAGAATTGTGGTGAAAATCAGTTCCCATTTCCCAAATCACGGTGTCATTTCCATGTTATTTATGCATGTGTTTCCACTGACTCTGTGGGAGTAGGAAACTGCAGCAATAGGGGGTTTTGGAAAGCATGTGTGAGTGCCTGCTTTCTAACAACATTAAACAACAAACTGAACATGCAGTCAGCAAATATGACAAAACACTGCAGACCGCCGTGAATGGCATTAAAGACACTGATTCCAGTACCTACTTCATATGGTCCAGAGAAACTGTAATTTAGAGTGTTTTCATTGCAGTTAAACTTAGGACTTAAGCTATTACACTGCCATGGAGAGAAGCAGCCAGCACATAACTAAAAAGTAAGTTCTAGAGTGGTGCAATGGATCATATGTTATTCCTGATTATTATAGTAATGGGACAGGGGGAGCAGGAGGGAATGAAGACACCTTCATTTGTAAGCAAAACCAACATTCTAAATGCATAACTATAAAACAAAAGTATCTAAATGTTTCTGTTTCGAAAAGAGGTGAGCAAATAACCTCTTGTTTAAAATGTGCTGTTACTGCAAATAGGTATACACAGGTATGCCTGCCGCATGTATTTTTACACATGCAAATATATACCGAAGCCTACCTTTCATATGCATATCCACAGCAACAAGGAAAACATACAAAAGCAGTGAATTCCAATTCTACCTCAATTTCCCATACCCACAAAAAACAAAACCTCAAGCCAAAGAAGCAGCATAAGACAGCACAATAGGGTGGAGCTTGGGTCAAACACAGGGACAAGGGGTTTGCCTGTATATACGTTTTGACCCCACAATCATCCCTATTTACACAGAAACACACAGAAATTATTCACCTTCCTGCCCAGAAGAAGCCAAGGAGGAAGTGAGGCTGCTGGGCAAATATCAGTGTACATTATTGGTGCTTTTGTACCAGGAATGTGCCTGCTTTGGGGGTATTTATGAATTAGGTTAGAAATTAGCATGAAACTGTGTGTGCATAAAACTGTTGCCTGCTGTTCTTAACCAAATATTGTCAAATTAGCAACAACCACACTTCCCACTAAGGGCTGTATATTTAAATGTTTTAAAATCAAAAGCTATTTTTGGATTTATGTGAACCAAAAAAAGGAGCTGGAGTTGTATTTCTTCAAGAAGGAAATAAATTCTATGCCCATACATTTCTGCCTCTGTCAAAAGTGGATCACAGGATTCTCATTTGAATTTATAGAAAATAATTTTTAAATTAAGTACCTTGAAAAGTTACACAAACAACTTGAAGACAAAGCTTCCTTCTTAAAAAGATTAAAAAGAACTGAATGAACACAGCAGGAGTAGAAATGTCATCTCAGACATGCAAACATTCTCTGAAAGCTTGTGACCAGATTGGACATGCAAGCTTAATGGGGAAAGCAGGCTTCATACTGAAGACCTCCGCAAGTGGAAAGTCTTTATTTACAAAAAATGGAACATAGTGTTGTTTAGAGGATGGCTAGGAAGAAGAATAGAAGAAAAGAACTGGTCGACAATCTATTAAATAAATGATTGCAGCAGTCTTTAAATCACAACATTAGTACAGCCCTCTAGTAAGCAAAGTTATTAGCACAATTCTAAGCAGAACAGACTTGATGGTCCATTGGTCTCTTTCAGTACAGTAACTTGTGTTCTAGGATATTTGCCATAATACATAAAAGCCAAAAAAGTTGTTACTTGAAGAGTGCGGAATTAAACAAAGACACAAAGCAGGTAAAATTCAGTCCACGTTAACCTGTCATTCCACAGGATAGCCACACAGTTCAGGGCCACCAGCTCAGTCTTTTGGCTGGAACGGTAACAGGTGTCCCTTCTGTACCTACCATGCACGAGAACTCACAGTAACACAGGTTATTTATTAGTATTCCGCTAATATTACATGCTAGTACCCTTGCCTGATTACAGTATTTCTACAGTTGGTACTAGGATATGGGTGCCTGCATGTTCTTCTGCACAGATATTGCTTGTACCTCACCAGAAGGCTCCCCAAACAGCTTCTGCAAATGACATAAGTTAACTTGAAAAATAAATACATTCACACAGAACCAGGACACTAACTTGTAGCACACACTCAGCTTACTTTAGTAACACAAACATCATTCGTCTTTGTTTTTCCACTAACTTTTAGTGCAAAGGAAACAAAGAATTTCAGACACATCCAAAAATCTAACTCCTACAAGACTGAATACCAGGTAACAAGTGAAAAAGGTCTGCAATTGGCAAAAGAGTTTCAATACACAGTTAATTTATAGGTAGGTCATTTTGCTAAGAACGTTTGATAAAAGCAAAGTGCACTAAATATTTAGTTCTACAGATCCATCCTAAATTAGAAAGGTTTGTTTCTTCTCTCTTATTTTGCCCTTCAGACTCACAGATAATTCAAGATTGAAAATCACTGCCTATTTAGTACTGAACACTAATCAAAATGATGCTGAAACACTGTAACATTCCAAAAAAAAGTCACTGTGTGGATACAGTATGTTAAGCAAGATTAACAGACTTTAACACCTAAAACCGGTTTATAATCTGAAAAAAAAGAGAGAAGCTGCAAAGTTCGATCTACCAACAGTAAAACAGCAGTAGTTTAAATTCACTAAACAAATTACTTTCTAGGAAAAAAACATGCATCCAGTAAAAGTACAGCAATAGGTGCATTTGACTAAACAAACCTTAAAAAAAGTCAATTGCTGAATGCAGAAAAGCTCAGAAAAGCTCTACCAGCTCCAGATATCTGTCTGTATAATACCTGCAAATTTAAGGAGTATGGATTTCAATACATTTGTTACAACTAGATACAATTATGTTCTCATTGTGTAAGGCAAGCTTGCATTTCCAGAGCTCATAATACAGAAACATCACTTGCAGATTACATCATATATGTAGTACTGTACCTCCAGCATCAAAACACAAGTCTAGAAATACACTGTGAAGATAAACTCCTAAAACAATAACTGCTTAAAAGTAATCTTCAGGTTCTCATACAACTCCCTTATTAACAACTTAATTGATTGTAATTTCTCCATACATATCCCAATAACAATTACAAGTCATCTGCACAGACTTTAGTGGGGTTACTCCTGAAGGTAACAGCTCAAAGTGCAAAATGTGTAGTTCTTTCCTTGAAGCAATTACAGAGAAATCCAAATGAAGAACTTAGAATTACTAACCTTACAAGTTCATGGTATTTTCCCAATGTTACCTTTCTCAGTTCTAAAAACCGAGTGGCTGTAAAATTTTAGAAAATACTAACTACAAGCAATATAATTTCATCAACAATAAGAAATCCTAGGGAAAAAGAAAAAAAAAACAAAAAACAAAAAACACTCAACAGGATCTAGGATGACTACCCAAAATAGCTTCCCCCACCCCTAAGAAACACACATATACACACAGATAATTACTGCTTACTAATTTTTGGGGAGGAGCTTATGCACAGCAGTCACCCACCTAGGGAGAAAATCGTATAAATACTCAAGGGTGACACTTGAAATCATCAGCTTCTGCTCACTCACCAGTGGCAGAAGAACTCCTCACTAGAGGAGGATTCACTGCTCTACTACTCTGCATTGGAGCTCCACAACACTTCTGGTATGTTACAATTTCATTCTCTTTGGTTTTGAAGGTAACTTCTACAGGATGCATGTTTTCTGGTTGGGAAGGGAAGGGGGGTGATACTTAAAAGCAGTGACAGCATCCTCACTGCCACTGGGGCAATTTGAAAGGCTACAGAGAAAAGCCTGATTTCAAGCAAGGCAGTATGAGATTTTTGCCATTGATGCTGAAGGAGCCAGGACTTTGTTCTTCATTTGCTACAGCATTAGAAAGAGGCAATAAGGTTGTGGTAGAGTGTTTATGTCTTTCCACTGAAATCTTCATTTCAGGAGTTTTGATACATGCAACTCATGAACTTACTTTTGGAGCACTAGTGTAAACAGGAAAATAATCACTGTTTCTGAAGACAGTGGTTTTAAATAGGAAATTAATAATTTTAAGTGGATGCCAGCCTAAGAGTGAGACTATTGCCTCTAAGCTATCTGTATCAGACCTCTATCATTCAAACTGATGGTATTAATGACTTCCTTTTTCTTAGAGGATTTTTCACAACTAGTGAAAGCAGGAGGAAGTCAACACAAAATAATGTTAAATGCCAATACTTTTGGAAAACACATTTATTCATGCACAAGAAACAGAACTGAACAACTTTTCTTTATAACAAACTTTTTCTCTCCTTTCTAACACAGAACGGATTGGGAAACATGCATTTACAAATATCCTTACTGCTGCTGTTTTGTTTGAACATTGTCCATGGTAGTGATGGATATTTTTCTGAGAGATACCAGAAACAATCCAGCATCAAGGGGCCACCTTTTCTACCATTCAATGTAAAGAGTCAAGGTAAGTTTACTATTTTTTGATAATAAACTAACACAATTATTCCTAATGGGTCAACACAGGAGTAAAAGTTTTTGTTTATACTATTGGTATTCAACTTTTACTAACAGTTTAGGTTTATTAAAATAATGTCACCACTGCAGAAGAAACTGGCAGTGGCTCTGGCAGTTGCTTCCTATTTACAAAGATGCACCCTTGCCACAGACTATTTTTTTTTTACACAATAATCACTAAAAGCATATAGATCACAGCTACAGATCTGATCTTCAGTAGTGGGAACAATACAACATGATTGTGTACGTAATTATGGACAAGATGCTAATTATCCTCAAATTTATTTATTGAATACTGGGGTTACTAACAACAGACCTGTCACCTACAATATTCAGAAAGAACTTCTATGTATTCTGTCATGTTATCTCTACTCAAAACAGACCTTAGGTGTGAATTTAAGTATATATCTGATACATATGGCCAAATATTTACCTGTTTAAGTTTAGAAATGAAAAATAGATTGATATATAATCATGAAAGTATGACCTAGCCCTCTACATAGTTTTTTTCATGCATGATTTAAGCCTATACTTTCATTATCAGACTAATTTCATAGTAATATAACCATTCTAGCTCTATCATAAAAAGTTCTCATTTCATAAAACACTCTTACTGTGTAGGTAGATTGTATAGGCACTATATAATTGCAATGCTAAACATTGTGACATCTTATTTCCGGGTATCACCTCTGTTCTTTTAAGTCAAATGTGTGGCTATACTTAGTGTTTGAAACTGTGAGTTGTTCTATTTTTCCACAGTTAGGCCAAAGCTCTTTTTTAAAAAAAATCTTGAAATCAAAACTTCTCAACTTCCTAGGTGTTGGTTTTATTTATGAATTGTCCCTAAAAGGCTTATCAGTAGTCTCTAGTCAAAATTATCAGAACTACAGTTAAGAGAATTGAATCTTTGTCATAAAGATCCCCTTCCCTCCCCACCTCACTGAAAAATATTATTTTCTTTCAGACATCAACAGGCTATTCAGAATAGCTTTCTGTTTTGCTGTATCCCATCTACTTTTAGCCGTAATAATCAAACTTGGGCAGAAATGAGGAAACCAAGTATGGGATGCAGAAAACAGGATTTGCAGCTTCTCTTCACCAGAGAAGGAACATTTTAGGCTACATGTGCATTAGAAAATAGGGAAGCATAACGGAAGTAGATTTGGAGAGCAGAATAGTTGCTGCTCAGGATGCAGCATCCACATTACTTTCACTTAGGAGGTTTCACTTCAGAATAGCCCTAATCTGATCCTATGGACTGGATGCCCATGATAAGCACACGTTGAGTCCCAAGATGCACTCCCATCTCACCCCAACCAGCTCCAGCCCACGTGCTCCACGAACATTCTGCAGTAAGAGCCAAGTGATAGCAGCATGGCTGGGAAATTCGCCCCCAAAACTGTTCTTCTGGGCTGTACCAAAGTATTGCCACAGTTTCCTCCCTTGCCTTCAGCACAAGAGCTTTCTGGAACACTACCAGCACTCTCAGAATGAATTTAGGTACATGTACATAAACAGCTAATCTGAGGACCTACTAACTAGAAATTCCACTGGGTTAGAATTGCATTTCCTCCCTCTCCCCTCATTACCTTCTCACGGTGTTTTCCCTTGACTTCATTCAAAATCATTCACATATTTATATTATTCTTTTAAGGAAGGAGAAGGGGAGACAGAAAACATGGTGAAAAGGGAAATTAATTATCCTGATCTAAGGTTTCATTTCATACATTAACACAGAATCTAATTTGCATGAATCTTCACATTTAGAATGAAAATGAATTAACATGTGAGATGTGCAAAATGCTGTCTATCTATGAAGGATAATAAAGACTATATACTAGACATTCAAAGCAGGAACAACCTACAGTTTTACAGATGTGGGAGACCAGTCATTCAAAATTGAATGACTAATCTTAATTTGGGGAATAAGCATGAAAATGGAAGACTGGAAAACCACTGCTGTTCTTCTAGTCTGGAAAATAAGCATCCTATAGAGGGTTTTTGGAAGATTTTAAAGAGGACAGACTGTTAGAGAATATAATTTCTAGTCTGAGATGATCATGGAAGAATAAAACAGGAGACTACAGAAGCAAATTCATCTAACTGTATTGTCTTGTGAGTTCTTCCACATGCAGGTAGCTCAAGTAGCATATGGCAGGTTTTATTATCCTAGCTTACTTTTCCTACTTGGCCACCAAACATTGAAGCAGCCTGGAACTAAAATTTCAGTTTAGGCCCAAACTTGTGACTCAGGACAATATGTAATAGATCATACAATTTCTGTTGGCAATTAAACCCTATTAAAGCTTCATTTGATTTGGTGAATTTTTAAGAATCTTGTTCTTGACAGCTCTCCAGTCAGAATATACTTTCATTTTCTCTATGTATTTAGTGTCATCAGTTTTTCAGCATACCAGGACATATACCAGTAGCTCTTTGGCTTGAAATCTTTGAAAAGTTCTAGTTGAAAATAATCACTGAATCAAGTCTGACTGCTCAGCAATGCTTAAAGAAGCCATTATTGCAGGTTATGCTAAAGTCTTCATAATTAATTCAATATATAATTAGGACATTACTGCATTCAGAGAATACAAACCAATTTTGCATCAGGATATCTGCCAAGACATATAAAAGAGTAGCCAGCAACTACTTGAATTTTCTTGATAAAAATCTTACTTCATTAATGTGTTCAACTGTCCTTTCCTCAGAGGACTTACCATTGTATTTAGACAGTACAATTACCAGACACTTTAATCTAAAAGCAGTAAAACTTTTAAACAATATAGCTCCTCACAGAAAATCTGTATAATAGTATGAACATTGACAAAGCCTTTAGTATCTTATTTAAAAAAACAGCACCCACTTTGTGAACCTAGGACTGATACGAAAGTGCATCTAAAACATGGTGAAAAGCGAGAAGCACTCTGAAGCTTAAGTCTGATGCAGTTGACATAAAAACCTATTTGTATTTTCCTCCTAATACTATACAACTGAAACATCATTAGCTCAGGAACCTGTTTAAGTATTTGTATTGAGGCTTTGATCTGACCTATCTGTATTCTCTGGTGTAAATATATAGTTTTTGAAGTTCTATCCATAAATAGAACCTATGAAATAAATTCTGAGTCTGCCAGTTCAGTAAACTATTTCCTCTGATGGCAGCTCTATTATCTGTGGTGAACAGAAAATGTGTAAATAACATTGACACACCATGCCTGCTGCAGGGGATGTGTTAATTCTGACAGGCTTAAGCCTTTCCCAAATTAATTTTTCATATGACATAGTTCTTAAAATTTGCCATATCTTATGCCTCTTATACAAGAAAACCAACTTACAATTGCACCGTACTAAATCTACAAGTTTGGTAGTAAGAAATCCAACAATATAAGTAAAATACTGAAGACTGCACCAGAGTTGTCACAGGTACTCGCAGATTCCACAGCCTCCTTTGCAGCTGAGAAGGATGTGTATTTTCAGTTTGTCAATAAATCAGAGACATCGCTTTCTTTCTATGTGTAGGATTTTAAAACAATCTTCCTTTTCACTGCTTTAAAGAGGATAAGATAGGAAGGTGTACAAAATAAGGCGATACACATCTGTGGTGATTTTACACATCAGCAAAAAAGAAAATGCACTCTTTATACTTGGTAGATAAAAACAATTTCTCTGACAGCAGAGGAAGAAGGCAATCTTGCAGACCCAGTATCAAACAACAATATAATGTATTTCGTATGCACATCTCTATTTCCTAAAACACAACATGTACAAGAGTAGTTTTCTTCCTTCATCTCATTTTCGGTTCACAAAGCCTAGCCACAGATTGAAAAAAGAAACTTATTATGTAAGAGACAGCAGAATAGTCATTGCATATACGTGCATAAAAACACACGGCTCTTTTTGTAAGAGACTGAAATGCAAATTTTAAATGATCAATCTTTTTTAGATAACCATAAAACAGAATATGTTGCCATTATTATAAAAAGCAGAATCCAGGCTATTCCTATATCCCAGTTTTTCTTCTTAAAATTACTTCTTAAATTAACATTCATCATAGGTATGCTATTTCATTCTATAATGCTGCCAGATGCTACAAACTACTGAAGTAGTTTCACAATATTCACGTTAATCTTATCTGCAATCTCCTAGAAACCAGCATCCCAATTCCAAGATGAAGCTGCAAGCTCCCCAAAGTGCACAAAAAAATAAGCAGTGAACTTGTTTGTTTATTCCTCTGTGTGTGACATTTGGTTAAGTGGCTCCACCTGCTGTTTTGATAACTAAGAAAATGAAGCATTATATTAAAAAAAAAAAAAAAAAAAGCCGTAATTCTGACTGCAGTAAGATGAATTACCAGTTGTGACCTTGCCACCACTGTGTGAAATTTTTATGACAAACAAAAATCTTTAAGACAGTATTTGAAAATGTAACATTCATGTGTTTACCAAAAAAATCAGATTCATGGCCCACTTTTGGAAATGGGAGAGAAAAGACCAAAAATCTCATTACTTAAATGCAGCACCAAGTAATTTCAGAAAAGAAGCTACACTTGCACAGGAAGCTTTCTCTGGTTTTGTTTATCAAGATGCAAGTCTGATTACGTGCTCTATCAGTTGCCTGGTTTTTTGGTAATAGTTTCCATCTACTTGCACAGCATATTTTAAACTCTCTGATGACCCTATACATATTGAAGCCAAAAAAATTTCTAGAGGCCTTGTAGCTCACAACACAACTCTTAACACATTTGCACTTGTTACTTATTCATATATTAGTTCTGAGACACTTTTGCTTTGAACATCAGGTTCTCAGTGACCAAATACAGTATTAGAAACTTGACTTCTATGAGGTTCAAGTTAATTTAACCCTTCATGCAACTCACCGTCATGCTACAAGCCTGCAATTCTGTTATAGCTGCCCTGGTTGACCTGTTTTCCTCTCTCTCACAGGTGTGCAGATAAGGGGTGAACAAGGACCCCCTGGTCCCCCAGGCCCTGTTGGACCAAGAGGACAACCAGGTCCCGCAGGAAAACCAGGGTTTGGAAGTCCTGGTCCCCAAGGCCCCCCTGGTCCCCCAGGACCACCTGGATTCTCTGCAGTTGGAAAACCAGGCTTGCCAGGTCTACCAGGAAAGCCAGGAGAGAGAGGACTAAATGGTGAGAAAGGAGAAGCTGGACCTATTGGGCTCCCAGGTGCAAGAGGGCCACAAGGACCCCCCGGCATTCCCGGCCCCGCAGGGCTGACTGTTCCTGGCAAGCCAGGACCACAAGGCCCTCCAGGAGCTCAAGGGCCGAGGGGCCCCCCAGGCGAGAAGGGAGAGCCAGGTATCCCCGGTATAAATGGACAAAAGGGAGAAAATGGGTTCGGCGTTCCAGGCCGCCCAGGTGGCAGGGGTCTGCCAGGCCCGCAGGGGCCCCGTGGCCTCCCCGGTCCCGCTGGAGTGGGGAAGCCTGGTGAAAACGGTCTTCCAGGTCAGCCAGGTCTGAAAGGTGACAGGGGTTTACCTGGCGCACCCGGAGCAGCTGGTATCCCAGGTCCCCAGGGCCCCCCCGGAGAACCTGGAGAAGCCATCGTTGGCAAGCCTGGGCCAATGGGACCCCCAGGAGCAGCAGGCATCCCTGGAGCCAAAGGACACCCTGGACCTGCAGGCTTGCCTGGATCCCCAGGTCTTCCAGGATTTGGAAAGCCAGGATTGCCAGGGATGAAGGGACACAGAGGGCCTGAAGGTCCTCCTGGCGTTCCAGGCAACAAAGGAGACCAAGGCCCAGCTGGCGTGCCAGGAGAACCAGGCCCTGCCGGGCCACCAGGAAACACAGGCCCCCAAGGACCCAAAGGCTTGCCCGGTGAGAATGGCCTACCTGGACCCAAAGGAGACATGGGCCCTGCAGGCCTCCCGGGAATTCCAGGAGCCAAGGGTGAACGAGGTCTACCGGGATTAGAGGGAAAACCAGGATACCCAGGCGAGCAGGGTCTTGCTGGTCCTAAGGGACACCCAGGTTTCCCAGGTCCAAAAGGCGACACTGGCCATGCTGGGCTACCTGGCTTGCCTGGTCCAATGGGTCCACAAGGAGCTAAAGGAGTGCCAGGGATCAATGGTGAGCCAGGCCCCAGGGGACCTTCAGGAATACCTGGCACCAGAGGCCCCATCGGCCCCCCTGGCCTGCCAGGAGCCCCTGGTGCAAAAGGTGAGCCAGGAGCACCAGGATTGCCAGGCCCAGCAGGTATTACTACAAAAGGCTTGAGCGGACCCATGGGACCACCTGGACCCCCTGGGCCTAAAGGCAACAATGGAGAGCCTGGTCTGCCAGGCCCCCCGGGTCCTCCTGGTCCCCCTGGCCAAGCTGTAATCCCACAGATGCCCGACAGCTATGTTAAAGCAGGAGGAGTAAACCAAGCTCTTACAGAGATGCCGGTGTCTGCTTTCAGTGTCATCCTCTCAAAAGCCTACCCTGCAGCAACAGTCCCCATAAAATTTGACAAGATCTTGTACAATAGGCAGCAACACTATGACCCCAGAACAGGAATCTTCACCTGCAGGATCCCTGGACTGTACTATTTCTCCTACCATGTACATGCAAAAGGAACAAATGTTTGGGTTGCACTCTACAAAAATGGTTCCCCAATCATGTACACTTATGATGAGTACATGAAAGGATACCTCGACCAGGCTTCTGGCAGTGCTGTCATCGATCTCATGGAGAATGATCAAGTGTGGCTCCAACTGCCCAATTCAGAATCTAATGGTCTCTATTCCTCTGACTACGTTCACTCTTCTTTCTCAGGTTTCCTATTTGCTCATATCTAACAGCATCCCACTTACAGTGTTCTGACACTCTCTCCTTCCGACCATTTTAGCTGGGTGCTGATCTGATTCACCAGGCAACTTCCATTTTGAAACAAAAATTGAGGAGGGAGTGAGAAAGTGGAAGATATTGGTTCAAACTTAGTAGAATAATATTGTATTTTAGAGAACTGGCATAAGAAAGTTGTTTCAAATGATGATCAATTGTCTAACTAAATGCAACATTAAAATTTTATGAATGTATATAATGCAGTCTCTCCTTTTTTTTAAATTGAAAAATCAGAATTTCTAACAATCTACTTTCATAATATGTAAAGTAGCCATTCCAGGAATCTAGATCATACTTCACTACACCTGCAAAAACTGAAGGTATCATTCAAAGTAAACAGTCTCAGAGCACAGTCATCACAAAAGCCAGGTAATAGACTTCAGTAACATTGTCTGCTGACAGCTTCATCTTTAAACTATCGAACAGGAAGAAAACATAACTCCAATATAGTACATAACATGTCACATTTTTTAGTTCCACTTTTCTTATTCATGAATAGCTACCTTGGAGAAAGGTAGACTAATGAATTATTAGCTGTTACTAAAGGTCTAATACTTCCACAATACAAAAAAGCAAACAGATTTAAAGCCTGGGAATCCACTCAGCTTTCTTTGATACACACGTAGTAATCCACAGCAACAAAATAGTTCATTATTTTTTAAGCTCTTAACATTCTGTAAAACTGTAATGTTCAGAGTACAATAAAAAAAACCCACAACTAACACCAACTCCAAAAGAGCATATCTTCACAACCATGCAGGCACTCACAAAAATCACAACAGCTTTACCACCCCAAACTGGAGACTATTTTTGCATTGTCTTCCCCTGAACAGTTCATGCCTTTAAAACACAACTATCTTGGGACTATATTTTACTTAAATCGTAAATGTACCAGATTATGACAGTAATTAGTCAGTAGACACAAACACTAGAGATTACATTAATCTGTTACAGCACTATGAGAATTTATTGGTATTAAGTAAACTAGTTTAGTAAAATTAGTGCTTATAAGTTATCAAACCATAATAGTAACACATAATGGTAACACATTTCTTTCAATGACAGTTACCATTCATGTGCTTTAAAAGTGTCACATCCATCAAAACCTTATAAATCCTTAAACTACTAATTCTAGCTTAGTTTTTTAAACAGAAGTTCTTAATCACTTGAACCAAAAGTACATAGGCCTATGAACAAAAAAGTTTATAATAAAATAATACAGTAGGCAGCACCACATTTTCTAAGTAGCAATCCTGTGACATTTTTCTTTTGAGCCAAAATAAAACTCAATACACTTGAGCCTGAATTGTCTATCCCCACTTGTCTACCCTCCTGGCTTAGGCCAAATATTAATTACAGAACTCCTAAGAATTACTTTTTTTTTTTTGGTACTAAAAAATGTTTTCCTATGCAGTCACTTGCATTAGTTCAACAGCACTTTCTAATATTTAAACATAGGGTGTGCTACTGCCCATCCTGTGATTTCAGTTAACTAGTCTTTGCACAAACGGAGCCTAGACAGTATTCTTAAAAGCATGATTCACTAATCCTTTTTGTTCATACACTTTAAATCAGGTTTTGTCCTTTAATGTATTTGTTCCTTGAATACCCCTTCAAATAGGTCTACACCTTAGTATCTCAAGACCATTTTTTGAAGGCCTTTCGTAATTGTTCAGACACTGAAAAGCTAGAGATTATACAGATCAGCAACCTATCAAAAGCTCTTCCAGAAACCACATCTTTTCTGCATTATGGGCATTAGAGGAAAGAAAATACAATACAATATTAAAATGAAAACATAAGAGCCTGTAACAGTACAAAACTTGTTTCCAAAAGCTTAAAAAATATTTCCGAGACAAATTTCAGTGGTTCTTGAGTGGTAAAACACATAAAGCACCCAAATAATCCCTTCTGTATTTAGGTATTTAGGTGGAAAGACCGCAGAGAAGTGTAACAAATTCGTTTGATTCTTTGTTGCTATTTTCACAATTAAGATAAATAATGATGTCTCATCACTGAACTACAATCAACCTTAGGAAATTCCTGATGTTTTGCAGAATTTTTGAAGGATTCTTTCCTTTTGGCCAGAAAAGCACTTTTGCCTTTTTGTTGTTACGTTTGAAGTTGCATGTTAAGGATAAAATATCACAGACATCCAGATCTACTATATTCTGCCAAGACTACACGGTAATAACATAAACTTGCAATTAAAAACGTCTGTATGTGTGTTGTGTGCATGCTGTGTTAGAGAGAGGCTGGAGTAGTTTAGAAAGTTCCAAAATTTCCCTCCCTAAAGTAACACTGCCGATACATCAGCATACCACTTCAGACTACTGATCAATCACATAGACAACAAAAATGTAAGTCACTACAAAACAGGTGTTAAGTCTAGCATTTTCTTTCCCTGATAATTTTCTTCTTTGTGAAAAACGGTCAATTACAAGTTTCTAAGATGCATCCTTAAAACCTGAGAACAGATCTCTCCAAGTCTTTTTATGGGCAATTTATGAAGCTGCCATATTGGCCATGACCTTTTTATTTCCAAAATGAAATATAATCTTATAAATGTATTGAAGATACTATAAGTATATAATTTTCACTATATAACTACAGATTCTACAGTCTTCCAAAGTGTCAGGGAAATTACAGGGAATGACAATCATACAAGAGAGACAAGATTTTTAAGATGACATTTTAAAACAGCCTGCTTTAAGAAGTTATCATGCAACTTTCTCCTACAAAAAGCTATTGATTTTTCTGTCAAAAAGAGAACAGAAAAAAGATCATCACCCAATCTGAATTTTTTTCAAGTACAATAAAAATACAGTACTCCAAGCCCTTGTTACTCCTCTAAAGATCAAACTTTGTTTCCATAGTATCTTGTGGACCTTTGCCCACATATTTTTACAGCGTAAAATACATCGCCACTTGCTATTTCTTTTAAAATTGCTCTTTACTAACTTATGTAGAATATACCCAAAGTAAAACACAAAGTAATGTTTAATCACTTTAAAGCTGCAAAATATTCCAGTAATAAGTTAAATGTTTATGAAAAGGATTTACTCAAGTAATTTAATGCTCAATGTGAGTATCAGTTGCAGAGGCAATTCTTGCAGGCATTACCAGGTAAGAAATTACAATTTTGAAAGTACAAATATCTGTGTTCATTGCTATCTGACATCATGTATTTCCGACAGTATTGTTTAATAGATTTTCCTCAATTTTTTTTTAGTTACTCTTCACAAAGGAAGATCTGAATAACACAAGATTGTTTTAGAACTCTTAGTCTCCCTCTGCAAGCCTCAGTTCTTCGCTTCTTTACAAGTAGAAGAGTGGGTTAACACCCTTTATTAAGCTGATTCAGGACAATCCTATCTGAAAGAGTCATCCAAAAAAAATATTGTACAACAATTATCTAAGGCAATTACCATAGCTAAGACAATGAAAAGCAAAATCTACCAGACACCTGATTATGATCAAAGAAATCATGTGAAAAAGAGAAGGGACACAGAGAAACAAGGGCATACTGACAACAAACCAAAGTGACTTGCAAACACCTGTTTCAAAAAATAAAACGATCAGTCGTTCTGCTCCATCACTGACAATGGTACTACTTAGGCGGCATTTCAATATGGGACCTTTGCGGCTCCTCAACTGACCACTTAATACGTTTCTTTTTGAAATTTTACCTTGACTGACTGTTAACGAGCACTGCTTTTCTCTGAAGGGTTAAACCCTCTGCAAGGTACCAAGGACATGGAGCTATAGCAAGAGGCTGTGGTTTTCAGGCCAGACTCTGGGCTAAGAAAGATGGTGGGGCTTCTTGGCATGTAGACATTGGGCTGGAGCCAGGTTTAAGAGTTTCCTCAAGTTATGTTAAGCTTACAGCTGAGAAAAAAATCCCTAAAAACTTAGGCACAAACTTGTGACAGATTAGTACTGCTATTCTCATTTCACAGAGGGACTTAGAGTAAAAAGAGATACTCTGTGGGAATATCAGCTGCTGAGTGATACAGGAAGAAATTATCTCTGGTTCTTCTGACTCCCTGTTCAGTGCTTTATCTACTGGACCATGTTATTAAAAGGAAAATAAGACCACTCTGAAGCCTTTCAAAGCAAGGCATGACAGAGAATATCACTTTTCATGTATTAGAATGTTTAAGCAGTATATACAATCTGCATTGTTTAACTTCTGGCTTTACAGAGCTTTAGCCAAAATAACTCATGCCTGTCAGTTATTTTCAACACTGTTGTGAGTATGCCTCTTGAAAATGAGGTGTACTAAATTACATACCAACTCTGATAGGATTAAGTCAAACCACACACGTGTTTCATGCAGTTTCCATAGTGACATGCACAAATCGGTACCTGATAGGTATGTATAGCCATAAATGTACACACATACACACAAAGAGATACTCATATAAGACGAGCAACTGTTTATATGAGTTCAAAGATCAGACTTTAACTTTTGGTTAAACTATTTCCAAAGAACACTTTAAAAAAAAAAAAAATCATTCTTTTTTTGCCAAATGCTGCATGATCCACACCTTGTAAAATAAAGGCCTTTCATGATTTGAAAAAAAAATTTAACAAAAATGCTAAAAAGTAGTTACAGTTGATTAGGATTTGTTTAATATCAGCAAAAAACAAAGGATACATTTATTTCATGTATTAATTAGTTCCTAGAGGAATTCTTAACTATCAATCACACTTAAGCTCAAATGGAAACATGGTAACAACAACACATACCATTTCACGAATATCTTGGTGTCTTACAATATGCATCCTGACATCAATTTCTATTTTTGTGTGGAACCTAACACAACTTGGTCAATTACATTTGAAAGGAACACAGCAAGTAGTGCAGCTCTGGTAAACAAAAGGTAAGAAGAGGGACCAAACTACATCTGTACCTAATGAATGTTGCATTAACAGCAGTAATTCTATTGGAAAATACTACCAGCAAAATGATACAGAATTCTGAACTGAGCTGCAGATAAACTTTTTGAAAAAAAAAACCACATATAGCTACAAATAATTTCAATTAACTGTGTGTACACACAAGATGGTTAACCTTTATTATCAACTTACTATTTTGTATGCTTAATAGCAATTCAGAAGTATGTGGAAGAAGGAGAATAATTTCTAGCTGAAAAGTATCCAAGATGTTTTCCAACTCTAGCTTAGATTACAATATTATAAGGTTGGCTTTGGGTGGAGGAAGGTTATTATTAAAATAAAAATTCTGCTACAATTGTTATTTTGTTATAAACACCCTAAAAATCTCCTCACTATTGTGTCAATACTACATGAGGAATTCTAGAGCATTAAAAAAAAAAAAAAAATCAAATATTATTTAGTACTTTAATGTGTTTTCCAATGCATTTGTGATTTTATTTATGATTAGAAGAACATAAGGAATAGAATCAAAATACAGTTCAAGGATGTCCACATTACCATACCAATCACAGTAAGAAACTATTTTTCCTCTAAATTCAGTGAAGTAGCACATCACAAGTGCTATTAAAGATAGCAAAACAGTTTCAGCCAAATTAAACAGAAATAGAAATAAAGATGTTTTATTCTAGGATAAACAGGTATATACTATACAACAATTTCTATGTTCGAAAAGTAAAAGCAGTGTTGAGTAGCTGACAATGTATTTGCAAATTATTTTGCTCTGGCAAGCACATGTAATGTTTTCAGCTATTACAGTAAGTTTTCATTGAACTCACTTACCTTTAAAAGCTGATATTTTATAATTATGCTGGATAGCAGCCACCATGTCCTTCCAGAAGTCATATGTTTTCTGACGATCATGCTGTAAGTGTCAAAAGTCATTATATCAAATATCAGCTGTTTTGAGCTTTCGTATTGAAACAGTGACAGGAATGGCATTAATAAACTAAAGTATTTGAAGTAAAACAGTCTTAGACAGTAGGATTCAGGACAGCAGGACTCAGTAGTACCCAGCTTAACTTGTCTGTGGTTACCAAAAGTTATCTCCCTACTTCAAAAGGTTATGTTGGGGGTGGAGGGAGGAAAGGGAAATGAGAAAAGATTCATATTGTGAGGAATTGTTACAGCAAAGGGCAGCATTAGACACAACAGCATCTTACTGAGTGAGCCATCCCACTCACATCTGCGAAAAAGAAGTGCCTAGAGCTGCAGATACTGTACTTAATTAGCAGTTGAAATTATTTACAGCCTGGCACTAATATCACCTTCCACCCTCAGCACTGGCAAAACCCTTGGCTGTAATTTAGAGGTAATGTCCTCCTGCCAACAGCTCTGCCCCAAACACTGTACAAAACATTCATCCAGATGCCAGGCTGCTCAGCACTACATTACATCGCACTCTGAAGGCTGCCAAAGCCCAGCTCTAGCAGAAGGACAGGGGAAGGCGATCTGCACCTATGCACACTCTCTCAGCATTTCTAGAAAGCCAGCCAGGCACAGAAGAGCTCCAGTTGCCCTCAGCTGCCCTTTCAGCATCTCACCAAGGAAGAAGAAAAACTTATCAACCCACACTCTACAACTCAGAAAATTTTAGGAGCAGTAAGTTAAACACAGATGCAATTATGCAGCCAGACAGTATTAGAGAGCAGAGAATTATCTACAGAGTTTGTAAGGGGTGCTCAGGGTTACAAGGTATTAAGCAGCAGTAAAACAGATAGTAAAGTCTCTTGGAGTTTCTACACCATAGAAGGTATCATAATGTTACAGGCTTCTCACACCTACATTAGGATAAATTCCAATGCAACTGTTAACAGATTACATGGCATTGCCCTCTGTGTCCTTACCTCTGCATTGATACCTAGATAATGACCCATTTTGTAAGCATAAGGCATTTTCTAGAGAGGGAAAAATTCAGAAGCTGGAAGAAAAAAAACAAAACAAACCCACGCAAAACACCACAGTGAACAAACCAACCCTTAACATTGCCAGCCAAAAACATGTAGCTTATAGGTACTGAAGCAAGCTGCTATTTCGGGCCTAATCTGCCATGGAGGCTTCCAGAGGAGTAGCCTGCCCTTAATTTCACAGCCAGCAAGTCACACGGCCAGGCTCTTCTGTGCACAACTGGTACAGCACCATGGTGGTCTGCTTAGCATCCACTGGCTCTACAGGTTAAGAGCAGGAAAGATAACAATGCTGTGGCTTTAAGATTTTTTTATCCATTCCTATAGCAAACCATTGCAGAGATACATAAAAGGACTAATAAAAAGTTTCATATATGTCAATCTTCAGTTAGCTGCTTGTCAAGGTCATTATTCAGAGCCATGTTCAGGAGATGCTGGGGAGCACCTATCTGACCAGTGGCGATGGCACTAGCCTACAATAGTAGCACTAACCTTGGGACAGACAGAATCAACTGTCCACCCCCTTCACATTGCAAGTGGATGACTTCCTCCTTAGTTTGGGGGTTTGGCTTTTTTTGTTTCTTTTTTTTAAAAAAAAAAAAAAAGAAAAAAAAAATCAGTGCAATGAGGTAACTTCCTTAAGAGCATCATTTTGAGCATAGATGGATACTAGTTTAAAAGTGAGTACACTACGTTCAAAACATTTGACATCAGAGAAGACTAAGATGACTGACAAACTAATCCCTTGCAAACCAGCAGCCATTTCATGAGATGTACAAGAAAAGCAGCAATTCTCAGAAAGCAGAGAGAAAACTGCATGCATGCCCATGCAGTCCACCATGATTTTGGCATTGATTATCAAATGTGATTTCATTAGCTGAGGTATTGGACAAAGAAGTATTTTGTAAAGACCTTCAGTGTGAAGATCCAAAACACCAAGAAGCTCCTCTGCTTTGCCTGAAATTATGTAAGAGTCCTGGTCTTGGGACACAGCAAAAGCAGATTCATTTGTAACAGTGTAGAACAGTCCAGCATCCAACTCGTGTCTAAAACCATCTTGCATTTAAACCTAGAAATTCTCCCATTTGTTTTCAGTAGGAAGCTTTCCTGATCCTAGAACATGGTCTGGAAATGGTAAGAAAACAGCCCTTACTGAACAGGCTCCGAGAACATTAAACAGTAGCCTTTACTTCCTCTTAGAAATGTGGAGGAAGAAAGTGTGACGGTTTCTAACCCCTAGGATGCAGAATGTTGCAGGCATGAGTGCTGGAGAGCATCTCCTGTCTTGCATCCTTCTCATCTGGTTGATGCTAACCTTCCAGGGAATTCCTGTAGCCCTCCTGTTGAAACTGGGCCAACATCTGTTAAAATATTCTGGAACTTCTAGCTGATAAAGAAGGTGCACAACCCACTTCTGGTAGCTCTCTGGAGAAACAGCATGGGTTTAATTCTCTCTTGCTGACGATGGCACTGAACCAAGTGTTCCAGCTTGAGAACTAGTAACCGAACATGCAAGCTTATAACACACATGCTGAGACATGCTTTCTCTCCCAATATGTAGGTGATTTGTGCTGAGTCTAAATATAAACTAAAGTAATACAGTACAGATGTCTACATCTGAGAAAGGGTCCTAAGCTGTGAACAGTAAAGGAAGGGGATTAATCAGGCACAAAATTGTGAGTCTTATGGTGCACCTGTCCTCAGTATTTCCTGATAAAGCAGCTTTAGCTGACTCTTCATGCAGCACTTAGGACTTAGGCAGCAATCTACTTAACATGCTATTCTGGAGTGGAGGCTAAAGCCTCAAATCAGCTGATACCCAAAGAGATCCAAGATACCCATCTCGCAGCTCTGCATTTCACTCTGCAGACAAAGTTCAGTATTGGCAATTTTCAGTGCTGCAGTGTTCCGGAATTTTAGCCAGATTATGTCAGTTCTCTTCTGACACCACTATACTTACTGTATGAGAGGAACCTTCTCTTACCTGCAGCTGCACCCAAGTCAAAGAGTCAACATTTCTTTAACACAATCAAATCAATTAGCATCAAGCTTCAAATGCAGGACTTCTGACATCCTATCTATCTAAAAAGCACTGAAAAAGGTTCAAGAAATCTTATTTTCTGCCTCAAGAATTTAACTTATTGTTTAGCAGAGAAAAAAATTCTGGATATTATTCTAGAGGTGTATTTACAATCTGTGTACACAGATCAACATATTTAAGACAAAAACAAGTTTAAAAAAGGATGGAGGTAAGCTTTCAAGTCATTAACACCTTGCAATTTATCAAACTGTGTTATTCAGAAGACAAATTTAATTCAACTATCATCAAGTATTTTTAAGAAGTTTATTTTTAAGAACTATATTCTGCATGTTACATAGGAAACGAGAGAAAACAGTGCATTTCTATTCACATCCTAGTTATTTGTGCCCTCTGGTGGAAGTACATTTAATTCAAACATGCCATGTAGCTCACAATTATCCTAAGAGACAACTTTAATAAGCTAAGTCCAACATGAAAAGTTCTAAACATGAAAAAAGCTAAAGACCTTGATTTTGTTCAATATACTATTTCTATGCATTCAATAACGCATGCAAGAAGTGTGGTGGGGGAGAGAAAGATAATGCAATACTTGGTTTCAAATCACCCAGCTCTTACCTGATCTAAGCTGTCCACAACCCTTGCACACAAGAGAGCTCCTGGCAGGTCAAAATAATTATCGTACAAATAGTATTTAGCTGGAAAAATAAGAAACAACAATTGTATTTTTTTTAGAAATCTGAATTGTATGCTCTAATCACAAATAAAAAGACTCTTAAGTAATAGTATAAGCTCTGATTTGGATTTTACTGGTAACAAGCATTATCTGCTTCCTAATCTTTGTTAACCTTCGTTCCCACTTCTGATGCTCATAACTGGAAACTGAAAGTTGTTCACATATATCGGGGCAGTGAGATTTTAAAACTACATTTTAAGGTTCTAAAATTTAAGGTGGAAGAGATGAGGGAGAACCATGAGTTTTAAGTTTCACTCAACTCTTCCAAAATATCTATTTCCCTAGCAGTGGAAACACAGAGTTTGAGAAGTTGTTTCACAACCATTTGAACAGGTCTTACACACAGTCTTGTCCTTTGCACGCACATGCTGCAGACAGCACCTTAGCCCAAGGGGAAGCATACCCACATTATTACATGAGCCTCCAAAACAGAGCAAAATCAGGAGGATGCAAATGTCCCCCTAGACAGAAATCACGTTCAACAATTACCTCCTAGGAGTGAAATGACTCGATTAGTGATCTTTCTTTTTTGTTTAATTCATGATCTTCTTTGTGCTCTCTCTTAGGTATTTTAAAGAACAAGTCAGCAAAACAGGAATTAACATTCACAAGAGAGACCAAGCACACTTCCCAATGAATAAGAAAGGCACATTTGCTATATGACCAAAAAAAACTTTCCTACCTTGTTACAAATGACTACCTGCAGTTTAGAATAACCATCATAAGTTTATGTCAGTGAAATATCAAGGAAAATATCTCCAGTACACAGGACAATGCAATTTAACTGAGCATGTTATGTGTATTACCCACAATTGCCAAGTTCAAAGTAGAATAGAGAGGAAGCAAAACCAAGAAACTTCAATTGCAGGAGAGGAAGTTTTGCTTCTGGACCTGCTCTGTTCTTTGCACTTGCACCTAGTCCTCCAGTAGCAACACGGACAGTAATAAATCAGCAATTAAGAAAAGTTTAAGATTTACCAACTATGTCTGAAATTATATAGGCTGGTAATCTTAATCTACTTCATCAAGGAACAATGTGCCTATCTTTATAACTAAAACATGCCTATCATGTCAGCTCATTTGTCTCATCACTGGTGACCTAAATTTAAGTTGAACTGTATATTAACAGTTGAAAATAAAAAAAAAATAAATAAAAACAACTCTCCCCCAAAACATTTACCTATTCCAGTAATTCTCAGCTCAGGTATTTTTAAATATTTGTGGTAAGAACTAACACTATGAGGCACTGAAGGGGTCAGAGCAATTTCAAAGAAGAGGACTTGCTAACCTGAGCGGGAAACCATTCCACTGACTGTACTGAAATGCTTCCACTCCCTCCTTCCAAATGTCTCCAGGATCTCTTCAGATGTCATGCACTTTGTACCATGGCTTGCCCTATTTGATGCATTAAGTTATTTATATTACCAAAAGAAAAACAAAAAAAAGAGAGAAGAGGAAGTTAGAAACAGCCAAACTACTCTTAGTGCAATGTAATGCATTGCAACTGAATATGGAGGTGCATGCAAGTTGATCAGAAGTAACTCTTTATATTTTAATTTCAAAGCTTCCCAGGACCTAAGCCTTTAACATATACATTACAGTCCTCAATAAAAGCCCTACTACACAGAGGTTTGGTTGGCTGGGGGCACAGCTACTGTGCCTCACCTGCTAACACAATCACTCTGTATGGGTCGAATGTTCTCAATTGTGTCAGGACACATGCTATACTTGAACCATCCATATACACTGCACAATAAAACACAGTGCAGAAAGCCTATACATCATTCCGAAGCCTGGGAACATTCACACAGTGCAGGGCAGAACTATGGAAAAGTGCTAGTTTGAGCCCCACAAGCAGCTGTGTAATACAGAAGTAAGTACAAGCCTGTTTAGGAATTAGAAATCAACTAGTTTGACCATCAAATTGGGCCCCAAAAAGAAGACATGGACTCCAGGTTTGAAGCAAATGCAGGCAATGCTAGGAGAAGCAATCTTTTATCACTCTTCCTATTACTGTGGTATATATCCTCCAGTCTTGAATTCTGTATTTAGTACTCTGAAATTCATGGCACTAAATGAATTTCAGGATACACAGAGACCTACTACAGATCTTTCTTTCTTTCTATGAGATCTGATTTTCCCTAGCATCTTCAAGTTCCTTCTCCCACATACTATTCTATCTTAAATACCGAAGAGATTTTTATTTCAGAAAAAAATTAAGGGGAAAACAGGACTAGGATTGACATACTTTAGATATATTTATTTTTAAGATTTGTGATTCAAAACAGAAGTCTTCTTAAAAAAGAAAAGAGGGAAAAAGCAACTAAAGATGAACTGAAATGATGACTGAAGGGAAAATACAGCTTTTAAGAGAAAAAAACAGAATTTTGAAAGCAAATGTACTGGTTTCTGTGTTTAGCTTACCTCAGGCTATTTAAATTATTTTGAATGTGTACAGTAGAAAGACAGTAGTGCTCTTGTCATTAGCATTAGTCATCAGCACTGACTCTGAGTCAGGTTAATCACAATTCAGTGAAAAACCTCAACCTGGATCTTAGCAGAACTGCACAAAGAGTACATTGGCAACCACTGAAAAAGTGAGTTTACTTGCAAGATCAGTATGCCATCAGAGTGTTAGATGTTTATGAAAAATGAGATATTCTTTACTAGCAGCTAGTATGGAAATATTATGAAAAAAATGTGTATGTAACATGAATAAAAACTGAGCACCACATTACCAAAGAGTATTTAAACTACCTCTACTAAATGAATGTATGCTGAAATTAGTATTTTAAATATTTAATAAAACAGCAAGATGGCTTTCAGAAGGAGGAAAATTTTTTTGTGTTTAACAATATAAACTTATTGTCAATATTACCTTAAAACTGTTCCATCTTCTGCTAGTTTCAGGAAGTTTCCTTCTTCTATGTCCAACACCAAGCCTTTACAACTAAGAATAATTTTAGTTTAAGGAAGAAACAAAGATTTAAAGCTTTCAGATTAATGCCTTGCTATAGATCAGAATAATGAAATGCAGTTACAGAAGGTATACAATGATGCTACACAAAGGCAGCAAAATCACAGCTCTTCAAATACAAGAACAATGCTCTATATATGCAAATACATATTACTACAATGAGGACCGGATTTCACTTACAAAGCAAATTCCTACTAAACAAATCCAGTTCCATTGTTCACTGACTATTCCTATAGATAACATTGGAGGACTAAGGCCCAAACATATACAGCTAAGAAATGTGATATTTAAGCCACTTCTATTAAACATATTTTTTTCTTGGTGGCAACTCCCCAACTTCTTATTACTAGACTGATAACACCAGTTAAGGGGAAGAGGGGCAGAACATAATTCTGAATGAGACAACTGAATATCCAAGAACACATAAATCAGAAACATTGTCACACTAAGCAGTGCTAACAATGTGAAGAATTGACAGCGTACAAGAGTTCCTAACCCTCCTAGTAAATCTGTACCTTACAGATAATTGAATCTACATTCACTTATGTTGTTTGAAAAGTTAACTCAGAGTTCAGTGGCTAGGATAATAACAAATAAATGAGACTGAAAAAGTAATGCCACCTTCATCCGCTGTTATAAGGTACCCAGAGGAAAGAAGATGTGCCACGAAGGCAGCAAACGGACCCCAGCCCTTCACAAATTATACCTGGGTGAGTAGCATCGACACACTGGCTACCAGCACTGTGGGCTTGCTGGTCCACATTCCCAGCTCCAATAAGGAACTGAAGCTGAGATACCTAGATCTTAACAAAGAATTTAATCCATCAGAGAGCTCAAAAGATGAGAAATACAGATACATTGCTTATCACATGAAAGTTGAAATAAATCCGGTTCGAAACTGTCGAGTCAAATACTGAATTGCAGAAACAACTGATCCGAACTGGTCCCACAGTAACGCATGCATTACTTATAACACACTGCTGTGTTTCTCCTAAAAAATTTAGTAATCATCTGCCCATCAAGCCCTCACCCCACTGGCCTAGATAATAACCTGTTAAAGCTGGAAGAGATTAATGTTCAGGCTTCTCCTGCTCAGAGGCCACCAAGCTCAGAGAAGCAGCTTGCATTTCAGCCTGTTGCATCACGGATTTGTGTCTGACCTGTCATCCAGCTGCTACCTCCTGGCACGCCAACTTTCCTCAGTTCCTCAGAAGGTTCTTGGGATTATTCTGCCTTACACAAACAAAACCACACCTGTCCAGACAAAAATTACTGAATTCTGATAGTTACAGGATTTGCCAGTTGAACTGAAGGTAGCAAACAAAGGAGATATATAAACTAAGAGATTAAGTCAGACTAAAAGCCTTGTCCCTAGTCAGCTGGAAGCAAAAAGAAAGCTTGGATGCTCAGTTCTCTCTTCAAAATACCACATTAGAATTATCTCATGACAAATATTTGTTCAAACAAGTATTTAAAACTGTAATTTTTGATTTATCTATTGGGCTTGACAATGATAACAACAATGACCTAATAAGAGAAGCTGTTTTCCATGCTTTGTAACAGTTACAGAATAAAGGAAATTATGAAGGAAGTTTGTGTTATTTTCAACATACTCACCAGAAGTCCAAGCTATCTGGAGCTAGAGTCAGCAAGTCCTTGTCATAACCCTTCTCCGTTACCAGATAGTGGGCAAAACTATCATATATTAACTACAAATGAAAAAATAAATGCATTAATTTTATATTGAACAAGTGAGACCAAAGACACTGCTTCCCTTGAAATTGTCAAGATACAATGTTAGTGCCTCCTATGCAAAAATCAAACCAGGGACCTTGGGGCCCTGCCCCTCTGCCTCCACTACTAGGGGATAGTGCCTGAAAGTGTTTTTTTCATGGCTGGAAAACAGCTCAAGATGTTCACACAACAGTTCTGGTGCAATGTGTCCAGCATAACCAAATTTACAGCATTCTACCTTATTGTCTTCATGCTTCAAGGCTGTTGGGAAATAGAGATGGTACGTACCTAAGACTAATCACTACTCACCCCTCCCCAGTCTTTTTCTTATTTTAAAGTGTCATAGTTGCCAATACTCAAAAAGTGGATTCTGAAACAATAAACAAATATCTTTAGGGGAAATTTTTAAGCCATCCAAAGGAACATACTTTGAAGAAAACAGGGAACTAGTAAGTAAATCGTTACTGTTTATATGTTCATAAAAAAGAATATTTTTAAAGCCTGATACATCAGTCAGTGATTTATTAATGTAACATGCTGGTAAAGTTGTACAAAATCATTTATGAAGATGGTACTAGGCCCTTAAAGACCACATAAAAATAGTAATTACTCCCTTTTTCTCATTATTCTTTAATTAAACCTGTTCCCTGGCCTTTTTTTCCTTAATTACAAAAGCCACTCTTGGAATGAATATGAATAACGTCTGAGAAAGACTAAAATGAAGGCCAACACTGAAAGAGTAGGAACTAACTGCATCTTCAGCTGTGCCTGTCAGCAATGGGCAGGTGTCATTCTCTGTTCTGTGAGAAGATGAAGAGAGAACTAAGTTCAGTAAATGTTTTTGGGATTTTTTTTGTCTTTTTTCCTCTATTTTGTTATTTTTATTATTTATTTTATCTCTTTATAGTTATCAACTCTCTAATATACGCCTTCATCAGACAAAATTCCTACCAGGAAGGATGTGCCTGTGCAAGATGTAATGTGCATGGCATAACAGAATAAACATGGAAGGTAAGCCTAGAGTTGTATACATTCCAGCAGGAACTTAAGAGCTCCTACATTTTATAACTTGCTACTATCAAACCCTCTTTTGTACAAAAGATGCATCCCTACAGAAAAGTGACCCACAGCTAAAGGAAGCAATGCAATTTTTCAATGAAGGACACACTGAATCATACCTTTTTATAAATGGGACATCTCAAACATTTGTTTCTATACCAAATTCTGAAGCATCTTGCAATTAGTATAAGAGTCCCATGCGGCATAAAATGTATGGTAGGTGAATGGAGGCAAACAAAAGGGGAGAAGGGGACACCATGAGCATCCATGACAGAAGACAGCTCCATGGCAAAGTCCTGACATCAACAAAGGAGGACGCGTCAATGAAAGATTATCAGGGAGCACATGCCAGTACAACAGGGACAACAGGGATAAGTAAGAGGTGCTGAGAGCCCTTAAGCTCGGCGTCTTATTTTAAGCACCAGAAAGTTTGCAAAGGTCGCCTGTCGAAAGTGCTGCGGGCTCCTAACTCTGCCTACAGCATCTCTCCATTTGGCGGCGGGAGCTCTACCTTCTCCTCAACGCCGTTAAAATTAGGAAATATTTCAAGAAGCACCATTTTCAAGGGAGAAGACATGGCTGTGCCCTTTGCTCGGGCAGAGGCCTGCCGAGGAACGGGCTGGCAAGACGTGCACTTGTGTTTATCATTTTAGGTTTCTCCATGGGCACCTGAGCCAGGAGGCTCGGGGCTCCCGGCCCCCGCAACCCCCGGGACCTGCCGCCCCGCTCCCCAGCATTTGCCCTTTCCCTTGAGCAGGCAGTGGCGAACGGCACGGAGCGTAGCGGGGGGGGGAACTCGGCTCCCAGGCCGTACCGCATCGCGCCGCACCGCACTCACCCGTGCGCTCTGCGGGAGGTGGTACCGGCAGAGCGTGTGGTCCAGGTCGAAGCCCATCACGTCGCAGTCAGCCAGAGAGAAATCCCCCTGCATCGCCAAACCGCCGCCACCGCCGCGGAGAGGCGGCTGGAGGAGGAAGAGGAGGAGGAGGAGAAGGAAGGAGCGAGGGCGGTGCTTCCTGCGGCGCGGGGCGGGGCGGTCGGAGCCCCCCGCCCTCGCCCCGGCGGGGCTGCCCTCACCTGCGCGGGGTCGCTTCGGAGTGCGGAGCGGGATCATCTCTCCCCTCCGAACGGGCTGGACAGCCTGGCGGCAAAGCCCGCGGCGGGGAGAACGAGGTTTGGATAAGGCGAGCGCAAGGCAGTCTGCCCGGAGGCGTGTCCGAGCGCTCGGGTTTCAAAAATAACGTTTCCCGCCGAAGCTTCGTGCGCTTGGGAACAGGCGTGGGAACGGAGGGGTCCAGCTGCAGTTCATCAGAGGTGCAAGTCAACTGGAGGGTGCTCTGCCAGGCCTGGTGAGCAGGGCGCAGGTGGGAGCGGAAGAAAGGAATTACTCTGGGTTAGTGTGAGGGCTGTCAGTCAATGCTACACTGTAAGTAGACAAACACTACTACTACTACTTCATTATCAAAGTCCCCGTAGGGTAGAAGCAACACCATAAAGTAAACAACATTGTTAAAAAAAACAAAACCTCAGAGGTAACTAACTACCTTTTAATTTCTTGACAGCTTTGGTAATCAAAAAATGTATGACATTCAGAACGGTACAGTCTGCATCCAGATAATGTAATCAAATGGGTATTTTGATAGGTGTCTGCCCAACAAGTATCGCTGTAGTGCAATTAGAAAGAAAGTGCTGTCTGCAAAGAAGTACCATGTTTGCAGAAAAGGAAACAGATGTGAATGGCATTGGCTCAATTCTGTTCTCTGTGGTTGAACTTGAATCTGTTGTCTAGTTAAGGTCAGACTCAGGGTGCTTAACAGCAGGGCTTGACAGCCTTGTTTGCAGGACCTCTTCATTCCTCTCTGCAGTTCCAGTGGCACCACTAAAACTTTGTTTTGATCCAGAAAAAATTGAAGTCTAGTTCAATTACTCTGCAAATATTATTTTCAATTCTTGTATGGCTATAAATAGAATAATATAAACATTCTTTGAATTGAGAGCAATTGTTACAAAACATTTAATGCAAGTCATCTTTTCCAGCATTGCCTTCCTGTGCACAGCTGTAGGCGTTATGCTTTGCAGGTGGCAAAGTTGGGGTGCTTAATCACAGCAGTAGTGCAAAACAGCAGTTTTGATTATGTGAGAATAATTATGTTTTGATTATATCAAATTATGATTTGATTTTTACAGGATAGCTCAATGATGATTTGGTATTCCAGAGTGAAATGCTTTTGGAAATATACTCAAATAGCTGAATGAGATACAATGTACTTATGTATTAAAATTCAGTTTGCTATGCTCAGGTAGACACAGATGAGAGAAATTTAAATAACATGACCTATCAGATATGCTTAAAAATGCTACAGAGAAGTTCAGTATCAGATTAGAAAATGGAATAGACAGGAAAATATATGGAAATTAGGAATAAAATTCACTAATGCTAGTAGTAGGACAGGATGAGCACTTGAGGTGTCACAGCAAGAAAGAAATGGATTGCATAATTGTACCTGAGACCATTGCATAGCAGCTTCTTTCAAAGGCTCTCAGTATTTTTCACATAAATTAATATATTTTCTAATGCTGTTGTGCAGGTATATATATGCACATCACCTATATCATATACACCATACATTATACATACATATCATAAATTAGATATACATAATGATACATACATATGTTTTAGATAGATGTTAAATATATACATGCATGTATGTATATATTTTTGAAATTAACAAGTGTGAACCTAAGTATACGGACATCCATCCAGGGATCACAACTCTGAAGATGAGGCAGCAGCCTGGGAACTCTGAGCACAAGACACTTTATCTTCCTAAAGCTGCCCAGTTTAGGAAACATGGAGCAAATTCCTGCACCACTTAAGTCAATGACCACAGTTTCAATTGACTTCAGTAGGTCGAAGTGTTCACCCACAGTTGCTGTTTCACACTATTGTCACATTAACTTAAAGTATGTCTGACTTGCAGATTATAACAGTACATCTCTCTTATGCCAGATTGACTGTTTTTTTTCCACAAGGGCTTATGCTGCTTCCAAAATTGTGTTTAGGTTATGGCATTTTAAAATTTTAACTTTGCTTGCTATGCCTGTAAAACGTTATATACAAAAACTCCCCACAAAAAACAACTTAACACACTGTAGTATTGAAAAGTCTGGACAAACATTTGCAACTTATATATTCATTGATAGAACTATGGGACAGTTTGGTTTGTAAGGGACCTTTGAAGATCATCTAGTCCAATCTGCGGGCCACTCTGTTCACTGTCAGATGAATGTAATCTTGAACATCCAGATTTTGTGAGTGCTGCACAATTATATTGCCAGTAACAACAAGCTATCTTAGAATTTACAACAAAAAAGTACTAATCATATTCAATCTTAAACCACTTTGTGTGAGGAACAATACTCGCCAATAGAGAGATTCAGCAAGTAAAATACCAGGTGCACAAAGCTGCAGATTAAATTAGAAGATGACAAAAAGAAGTATTTAAAATGTTGATGAAGAGAATTGGTTTTCAGTTCTAAGAAAAGAGAACATAAACAAGCGAGTATCACCTTTATCTTCAGTATTCACAGCACAAACATGATAACAGGAAAGTATGGCAGTTTACTTTCAGCCAATAACCCCCCAAATGTATTTCTTTTTCACTTGTTTTGAAAGTGCTGCTCTGTCTCTCAATTTCTTTCCTCCTTTCAGATGAATCTTTTAAACATACTGACATCTCCCTCTAGGGCCTTTCTCAGAATGGAGCTGCCTTTAATTGAAATCCTCTGTGAAAACTGAACTACTTTAATATGTTAACAGCATCCTTTCAAATTCCTTTTTCAGCTCTGTCTTTCAAGTTTGATAGTTCCATGAGCTGCTCAGAGATGTCCGAATCACTTAGTTTTTTGCACGGTTAACTTAAGGATCATAGTAATTACTTTTATATTGTAAATATGTGGTGATAAGCCATTGGGAAAAACTGTAAATTCTGTCCTAGCAAAGGAAGTTTCTAACTGGTCACGCTGAAGGAGAAATTCTGTTTTACTACTGCAGTCACCTCCCTGTGATAGCTGGTGGGAGAAGTCATCCCATCATCCGCTTTTTCAAGTGGTCTAGAGTACATGTGTGAGTAGGCTCAATTTCAAAACCCTCTGCAAAATTTGAGAAATAACATGTATTAAAATGCTGATCCTGATGAAGTTTTGTTTTTCATCCATTAGACTGTTGGAGGGTCCAGAGGAAAACCATCAAGATGATCAGAGGGCTGGAACACCTTTCCAATGAGGACAGGCTGAGAGAGTTGGTGTTGTCCAGCTTGGAGAAGAGAAGCCTTTGGGGAGACCTTCTTGCAGCCTTTCAGTACTTAAAAGGGGCCTATGAGAAAGATGGGGACAGACTTTATAGCAGGGCATGTTGTCATAGGACAAGGGGTAATGGTTTTAAACTTGAAGATCCAGACTAGACGTGAAGAAGAAATTTTTTTATGATTAGGGTGGTGAAAGATGGGCACAGGTTGCCCAGAGAGGTGGTAGATGCCCCATCCCTGGAGACATTCAAGGCCAGGTTGGATGGGGCTCTGAGCAACCTGATGTAGTTGAAGATGTCCCTGCTCATTGTCCCTGTCCCTGCAGGGTGGTTGGACTAGATAACCTTTAAAAGTCCTTTCCAATCTAAATGATTCTATACTCCTATGATTCTTCTATTATAATTGCTTGTGGTGTGTCTCACCTCCTGCAGCTGCAGCATCCCTCAGGCTGAGGCTGGGACTGAGAGGCTGCCCAGAGGGAGCTCCAGTCCCCTGCCCACAGTCCCCCCTACCAGCATGGCTGGGCAGTGGGGCTGCCCACAGGCACACAGACCTCCATCGAGCGGGCAGGACAGGGCAGCGGGTGCTGCGCGTGCTTGGCGCATTTAGCAACCTGCAGGAAACACATGTGAAGTGCGATATCTGATGGGTCAAAGGCTGTTACAGACATGAAGAGAGGCATTTTAGTTTTCATCGTGCCTCATGCCTGCTTTCCATGCAGAAGATGCTCCTACCACTGTGTAATTTTAGAGCACGGGAGTATACTAAAATGCCCCAGAGAGTGAAAGGAATGTAAAAGAGCCCGGTAATGTATGTAAAGGTGCGAGAACTATGTCAAAATCCTTCAAACAAATCTTAGCTTTCACACAAGTTGTAGGCCTCTGAATTAGACAGGTAGAGCAGCTCCTTGCTTTCTTTGCCCTTAAGAGGGCAGCATTACAATACAATGGAGCATCCCTTGGAGTTCACTTTGAGTCATCGGGACCTTAATCCATTGTACTTGCCTTAAACTTCAGTTTTGTTTTCCTAAGGCTGTGTAAGTTGACTTTTTCAATCATATTTTGTCCCAGATATGCAGCTGCAGCCGTTTGCCTATTTAGGCAAATATTATAACAATTTAATTTAAAAAAGGAAAGGGGCCCTTTTATTGCTATGGAAAATAAAAAAATAGTTTGAACAAACATGAAACATTTCCATTTTAGACAAGTAACAACTTCTTACACAAAAGTAAGCTCAGAACATTCTAGATTTTTACGTGTTCATTTTTAAAAACAAATTAAAATACTTTTGGAGTAGAATAATTCAAACTGAAAAGTGTTGTTGCTGGTTTTTTATATATATGTACTTTAGCACACTGGTAAGAGCTAGAACCTCAGGTTTGCACCTGATTTAGCTTTTAACCTATGAAGTTTGTCAATGCTGGGTAGAGGAGTGCCTCACAGCCCAGCGTCCCCACCCTGTACTGACAGAGAACCTCCATCCCCACTGAAGCATAATGCCCAATCTCCCCACTGGGATAATTCCCTATATTTCACTGCACAAACTCCCTATCTGAGAACTGTAACTTCCATCCTGGACTGATGGGAGGATGGACCCTGTGTCTCAGGCCTAGCCAAATGGCCCAGCTCAGGGAGCTCTGCATGCACATCTCCTGAGAGCTCCCTTTATCCTCCTGCAGTCTGAGGTAGCTCCCATACAAACAAAAAATGCTATAGCTCTAACTTTACTCCTATCTCAGGTAGATGCACTTATTAGACCCACAGCACACAACTACCCTTAGTGGCCCCTGAAAAGCCACCACACAGCTCCCATTTGACATTTGAATGCAGCACCTATTTATCTCAAAGGGCCCCGGGACCACAGACCCAGCTTCGTCCCTGACCCTGCAATCACATCTTGAAAGAAACATAAGTAATCTGTGATAATCACACAGGTACCATGCATTTCTGGGATTTGGCATGAAATTATACTTTCAGTGGGATTATTCACGTGTTTAAAGTTGAGCAGGATTGCAGGATTTGGTACCTTTTTTAAGTATAGGACATTTAGAAGGAAATACTTTTGTTTAGGAACCATCAAAGGAGTAAGCTAATATGCAAAAGCAGGCCTCTGACTTATTACACAGTGATGCTTTAGTAGACATAGGTCTAACAACATAAATACATTTCAAGGATATCCTGGTTCTCAGTAGGAGAACGAAATCTGTCAAGAGTATTTGCTTTGTAAAACAGTCACTAGCATTTACTATTTCCTTAGTAGACCTTTAAAAGTTTAGCAAAATACTACATAATTTTCAAGGCATCCCTCTGTGGCACATGGGGTGCCTTGTTACTAGGTAGAGAAGCCCTGTGCACTTATTTCACTATTGATCAGGATTTAAGATTTGATTAAATTCTAGTGATTTCACAAGTTTTACTGTTTATTGGGTTTTTTTAGTAGCTTTTTTATATGGCACAAAATATGGACACATTAACTTTTTTCAATCATGTACATACGACTTACAGCATCCTGCTGGGAATGGGACATCTGATTACATCTGTCACCTCAGTACTATATTGGTTACATTCTGTGTCTCATCAGCATAGAAATGAGACTTGTTCTGCTAAAGAGGCAAAATTTCCAAAACTAAACCCAAGAGTTAATTAAAAGGTTAAACAGATAGTAATCCACTAGGTGCTCAGAATCTCTCAAAAGCCTGCTTATTGTCCTTATCACTTCTCTCAGATCTTGTAATCTAGCTCAGGCTGTTCCCACACAACATGAAAAGAAGGAAATGAAAATCAATGATTTTGTCAGAGTGATTAATAGTCAAGACGGATTGCTGGGCCCTTAATGAGCATATATTTTCAAACTCTGAATACTTGTCTAAAGATACTTTGAAAGATTTTTCTTTTTGAGCTGGATGTATGCTACACTTAGTCAAAAGAAATTGCACTGGAAATATGGACCTTTTGGGAAGCCATACTTCCAACAAAGATCTGTATGTATTTTATGGTGAAAGAACTGTGCAGTGTCTGTGATCTGTAAGACACTGCCTTATTTCTTCTAAGCTTTTTGTGAACACACCATTATTTTATTTTTACACTTTTAAGCATAAAATGCAGAGCAGGACTCCTAAGTTCTCGGTCTTCATTTTCCATTCATTCATGGTGTGTTCATGTGCATCTAACCTAATTGCTTATGGCTTTAATTTCTTTGTGAACAAAATCGGAATATTCAGACATTCTGAGGATTTCTGAGTTGTTCAAGTAGGTTACAGGCTTGTATTTTAGGCCCTATGCTTGCTAATGATTGCATAAAAGACAAATCTGGTGTATTTCAATAGGCAGTCTGCATAAAAGAATGGAGCTATCGAACAGCCAGTGGGAAATGCTACAAGTATAAAAGGATAGACTTGAAGATAACATAACTAGGAAAGGCCTAAAGACAGTCATCTTCTTGCCCTAGGGCAGGATCAATCCACCTACAAACATCCTTAATATTCAATTGTCTAACTTTTTCTTAAAAAGGATCAAAGAGTCACTGAGGCAATTTCTTCCCGTGTTAACAGTCCTTACACACAAAACACACTTGAGTTTTCTCCCCCCTCCATGTCAAAACAAAGTCTCTATTGTTCTAAAGCGTCTATTTTTTCTTGTGTTGTGTCCTATTCCTGACAGATATGAGAACCACATCGTTGTGCACCAGCCTTCTATCTGTTTGAAAGTTGCTGCTATGTATTTTCCCACGGATTCTTTCTGTTTGTTTATTTAAGATCCTTCCTTAAAGGCTGAGTGGTCTCAAATCCACTTATCTTTCCTTCTCAATCTGGCTGATATTCATTCATCCCTCCTTCATTATCAAATCATTCCATAATTTTTTTTTCTTCTGGAATACAGGACCAGAACTTGGACACATTGCTCCAGTTTTGGCCTCACTTGGGCTGAGTACGGAAATAATGAACCCACAATAATGTAACACAGCAATCTGTGCTGTTAAAGTAACATACAATTTACTTAATTCATTACAATCATCACCATTTTAGGATTTTCAAGATCAAATTATTTCTATAACTACGATGCATAGAAAAATCAGGTTTTTTTTCTTTCTTTAGAAATAAGTCATCATCCAGGAGTGCTTGATCTTCTATTTAAGAAATATTATCTTCTGTATGTGCTCATTACTGAGTATACTGAACACTGAGACTGATGTTACTTGGAGCAGCAATAATAAAATGCTTATAGTAATACTTATAAATCTTAAATATAAGAGCTTATTTTGAATATAAATTGCATTGGATATTTACTGTTCTGCTTCTGTCTCTAGAGGGTGTCTAGTAATGACCTGATGAAAGGATAAAAAGAAGTATGCTGGATTTTGGTAAGAAGAAAGTGATCTAGAGGAATATATTCTAAAACTCTAAGTATGTATTAAGCATAAAGAAGATTCCATCATGCTGATCCAAGATCTGTGCTCTATTTCTGTGTAAGTCTGTGAAGAAGGTCAGAGATGCCTCTTCTGCTTTTAGGATAACAGTGTGTTCACATTTACCTACGTTGTTGTGTTGAGCCTCATGCAGTTCTCAGGGAGAGGGGAAATTTGGGTATGGCTTAAAGCTGTGGAAACAAAGACAGAGGAAAAGGAATTTGGGAAAATTTTGTCAGAGAAGGTAAGCAAATTATTTTGTCTACAACAACAGAAATCTCTATCACAAGTACTCACTGAAAGTATCGCTAAAGGTACCTGCTTCCTATTCCATTTTCTTACTCTCATGAGGACCATGTCTTGCGTGTTGGGTAATGTTCTTTGTACAGCATCTTACTGCATGCTTCTGAAAGACAGATACAGCAGAAAGAAAACAAGAAATAGGAAACTATATAGAAAATATACAATGGGAGAGAGAGACCTAACCTAGAAGGTGGATAGACAGTACACAAGGTTCATATAATCACAGGAACTGATCATAGACCCAGCCCTGTTCCTCTGTATTATGCTATGCTATTCCTATTGTATTTTGAAATTAATAGCTAGTGGTTTTCTACTGCTTTTACATGTAATATTTCAGTAATCTAAAGTCACTAAAAGGATTTGTTTCTTTAAAAGGTATAGCAATATATTCTAATTGTAAGATTTAGCTCCTTGTAAGATGCTACCTTTCCCATGTGTACAGGTCAGGGGAGAGTACAGATTTAATTTTTTTGGAAAAAAACCCAACACAAACCAAAACCAACAACAAAGCAAACAAATAAAAAAAACCCACCCCACTTTCATTCACAGGTGAAATAATTAGTACAGTGTTTTGATACACTTCTCCCTTCCATCCATCTCTCTTTGTACTTCTGTGCTTCTGCTGATGCAATTCCAACTTCTGAAGATAAAGATGGTAAATAATATTCCTAAGTCATCCATGGCAGAGCATGCAGACTTTGATACAGTTATGTGAGAAATTATCTTGACCCATCGTATAATCTTCAAAAACATATACACTTCCTAAATTTAAGAACTATCCATAACAAGGTTAGTTTTGGAATACATTTTCTTAAAAGAATGGCAAAATCATGTTTGCTGATAATTCTTTGTCATCCACATACCGTATTTTTTCCCACCCAGAGACAGATTCAATTAGATGTATTTTTCTTGCCTTAGAGAGCTACAGCATGGTTTTATTCAGAAAGGCTGCTTCAGAGAAAGCAAATTAACTTCCAATTTTTAGCAGTGTGTGCTGTATATAATTTAGAATAATGTACGATAAAATGAAAAATAATGGCTGAGGTCTGGTCCCATTGCATATAATGGCAAAACTCACATTAAATTTAAGCAGAGTGAAATCTGATTGTTTTATACAAATGGAGAAAGTCTCTATTTTGTCACTCCCTGACAGAGCCTTATTCCTCTGTGTTCATTTGCTGTCAGACATAGCCTGTTTTAGGCCCAAATTCAGCTAATAAATAAGCAACCTTCATCACTGAAACACTTGAAAATGTGCTTTTAATGCTTTCCAGAGTAGAGATGGATTAGTGGATCAACCTTATGAAAATAAATAGTCAGAGTTTTCTCATTACAAATGCAAAGGATTTAAGGTTGAAAAATGCAGAATCAAATATAACTCTATGTCTTTTGTAGATTTATGGTTTAAAATAACATATAAAACCAGGAACATGATTAATCAATAAGAGTAAACAATTTTGTCAAGAGTAAAATTATGCACATAGTTTATTTTCAGTGAAAAGAATGGCAATATGCAAATTACAGAAACAAAATGGAAGTGCTGATTAAAAGGATTATAAAAAAGCTACAAAGTGGTGGTAATGCGTTCCATTCTAATGTGCAAATGGAAAGAAATACAGCTGAAAAGACAGTTGTAATAAAAAGTCACTGGGCTTCGTTTCAATTTGTTACTTTAAAAAAGAACAACAAAACTTTTAAAAATTTAATCATTTAAATTATTTCCCAAGCAAAGATTCAGAGCAGTATGAGTTTGCTTTTCATCTAATTTCTTTAAAGATCATATTATTTTAATATTTTACTTTGCTGGAACATTCAACTTGCTTTATCACAATGTGCTAAGAAGTTTTTCTAAGCGAGGTGTATTATGTCAAATATTTAAATTAGCATATATTAATGCAGCAGTATAACTACTGACTTGAAAAAGATTATACAATGTAGAAAGAGATGCTACAGGCAGCAGTTTCATATGTTATTTAATTACATTTGTTGTATTTTATATCTTAATTTCTCATTTTCCCATATGGAGTTTTTTCCTGTTTACAAAATTAGAAACAATTGCAGAGGAAAATCTTTGTTTCTGTTGTGATCTCATCTTATTATTAAGAGAAAACATTCTCTTTTTCAATTTCCAGTTTGAACTGACTCATATTTCTTAACAAAACTGCTGATTTCCTCAGCAGAATAATGTTGTGACTGTAATTCTTCTCCGAATGGCATAGGGGAATTCTTTCAGATATCATGTATCATCAGTACCAAAGCCTGATGCTCAGTGATGTTCACTCCCTGTCTCTGAAATACGGAGCTACATATTTATGTGGTGGAGGAAGGTTCATTTTTCCTGAAACTGTAAGGTTTTATGTAATTATACCAATAGTTCTATACTGAGTACATTCAAATCAATAAACATCACAAATACCTGTAAGGAAAACTCATACAAAGTTGTTTTTGAAAACATGGAACACAAATAAAAATTCTATAGAACAAAACTTTAGAAATATTATGGATTCAAATCTTATCTGTACTTATTTAATATGGCCTAGTCGGATACCTTAGTTCATGCAGAGCAGTACATTCCAAGAACACTTCAATTACTATCAGTGTTGCAGCTTAGGTTTGTACTAGGCTTACTAAAACACAGCATATTAACGAGCTATTTCTCTGTCCATTCAGGCGATGAAGAGAAATATTCTTTACCACCATGTTTAAACTTGATTGTATTGTAAACAAAGCCTAAAGAATATTGACTTTATGTTAATTAGAATTTGATCTAATGGATTTAGAAAGCTGCAAATTAATCCTTTAAGCGGGGGTAAGGCTGCTTGCAAGAGCCTTACTTATATAGGACTTTGTAACTGACATAAAAAATAAAAAGTAACTTCAGATATCTGCCATCCTCAAACCTATAGCATCGGCGTGGACTTTTTTCTCTATGGAACAAAGAAATACATTTTAAAAGCAATGGGAAATTACCTAGTTGGAAGGGGAATGTACTACCTAATTGAATAATTTGTTTCCTTTTCTAAACTCTGAGTTTATATGATCCTGTCAGACAGAGATTGTAAATGATCCATCTTTTTCAAGGTGTTGCATATTTCAAGAAACTACTTGGAATATTAATGATTTTTTTTAATAGTATAGGACCAGAATGCTAAATTTCAGTATCCAGACTGTAAATGTGCCATTCTGGTCATAATAAATTCATCTTTCTCCCTAACTATTGCTGGCTCTAAGAATGAGGTGAGACTCTTGTCTTCTTCTCAAAGCATTTTTGCTAATAAAATTCATCAATATATCTGATTAAGTCTTTCACAGTCATTTTACATCCAGTAGCTTATTTATTTGGACAATTTCTGGTTTGATACTTAGCATCCAAGACAAATTAAGTGAAGATACAGAAGGCCAGTTAAGCAGTACAGATCTGTTTGGCCTCCTTTTCCAGAAAGAAAATATAGTGGAATGCAAGGTAAAAGAGGTAGATTAAGACCAGAAATAGGTGCTGCAAAGATGAGCCTGGTAAATTATACGTATACCAGTGCAGAGGGCTTGGACAATGGTTTATATTGAAAAGTCCCTGAATATGCATGATTATTCTTATTTGTTCCAAACTGCGAGCATGAAAATTAGGATTATGGGATTTATCAGGTTTTATTTTTTTCTGTAAAACCAGCAAGAACATTTTTATTACATTTTCATATTTTTTTTCTTACCTGTGATAAAATTATATAGTCTCTGAAACATAAAGAGTACTGTTTTATTTTCAGAAATGCAGAGAATCCTCAATAAAGTCACCAGGGTGGGAAACAAAGCCCCTTGCAGAGACACTGCTGCAGCGTGGCCACCACAGCTCAGCCACGGTCTTGCCCTACATGGGCTCAAGAATCTGCTCACCCTTTCTCAGCAGCCCCACTCCTATCCCTTTTTGAGGAGTGTTTTAAATCTGATTAATGAATTTCATGGTTATTTGTTAAAGTCTACTCATTTTATAAATAGAACTGATCCTGAAGAGTTGGTTGGGAGGAAAGTCGTCTGATTTATAGTTATTGATTACTTCTAGCAAAAGTCTTTCTGGTCTTGTAAAGCCAAGCAGGGGCATAAATTGGGAGAGAAGATGGATTTAATGCCTGGGTTTATTTGATATAAGATATTCATACACACAGGCTTAGGCCCCTTTCTAGCTGTAGTTATAAATATTTATCTGAGTGGTCTCAATGAATGCAGCGTGCTTTCTAATGTGTTTGTATATTGGTACTTGATTATAAAGATGGGTCTTGATCTTGAAAAGAGCTGTGCATTAAATTGATTCTGTACAATGTCAGTGACTCCGTTATCATGATGAAACTATTCTGTGCAGTAAATGTGTGTGCAAATCTTTGCCAGGTTAATGCTCAAGTTGCCAGAACCACAAAACATTACAGAAAAACTATCAAGTATGCAAACTGAAAAAAAACAGATTATTCAATACTGCTTTTCTAATATTCTCTGGTTTCAGTAAATGTAGATAATTCTTGAAACAAGACTAATGAAGATAGTTTCTTTTTCAATACAGGCCTTTCCTGACTTTGGATATTGACCATCAGACCTAAGAAAAGTAACTATCTCTTGGATATCTGTATTCTTATTGATCTGGGTAGTGATGATCAATTGCTGTGGGGAAAAACAATCTTCAGTGATGCTTGAGAAACTAAATACAATTTTCATAATCTGCAAAATCAACATGCCATTTTTTGGTTAGGCCTAAACGGTTCACTACAGATTATGAGGTTTAGTGATCACTCAATGCTCATGGGACTTTCTCCCTTATTCTGTCCCCTTTGCAACATTGCAGAAGAGGACTGAGAAAGCAGTTCCACATCCTTCTTCAGAGGAGGTGCACCTGATAGTGATAAACTTTCAGTGGAGACTTCTTTCTGTCATCCCACAGTCCCTAGACCACCAGTAGGCTTCTGCCTGTGCCACAGGTCTCCTCATTTGAAGAACTGACTGAGACATGGTGAAAGCAAGTTGCTCTGTTTTTTCAGTTGGGTATTTTTCTGGTAAAGTAAAGCAACAGAAGACAGCAACCCTAAATGGAGCTGAGAGACATGCTTAGGAAGACAGCAGTTAGTCCTGACCAAGAAAATAGGGGAGCCAGTTTTGTCTATCACCAGGAAGATAAAGGTCCATGTGTGGGTTTTGTTTGACCTCTTATCTGTAAGAGTTTAGCTCTTATTGAAATGCCAACACATGGTGCAGACAAGCTATCTCCTGTGCTTCCCGCTCCAAACATTACGTGTCCCCCAGGCTGTGGTGCTTTCCAGCTGTTATAAAGTTTGTGCTGCACTGCTGGGATGTGGCCGATGCCTCTCCAGGCTGCTTTGCTGCATCTGGATCCAGACACCCGTGCTCAGTCTGCATGCCAGGTTATAGGTGCTTTACAAATGGAAATATACTGGTCAACTTAATTTCATTGGCTTACTTGGTGACTGGAAGACAGATATTATTTTTATATGTGGTTGTATAATTAACTGATCACCTAGAACAATTGTTTGGCTTGTGCCTCTGTTTCCCTAAAATGCAGAATAAAGAATGAATTAAATTCTATTGCTGTATTACTGTTAACTCCATTGATTTATTTTTACTTCTAAGAAGTGCCAAACCCAGCTCAAAACAAAACAAAACAAAAAAGCCATAGGACTGGTTTGAACGGCAGGTGCTCAGCGGGGAAAGTGCCGGGGTGTGAGGGAGAACAGAAGCCGCAGGTGTGCTCCAGGTGAGGGTGTTTGCTGGTCTCGGGCAAGCAAAGGCTTCCCAGCAGGAACCGAAACCAGCTCATACCAGGAAACAAAAAGAAATATTCAAGGTGTCCACGTCGGAGACTGCTAAGGAAACAGGCAGTTTAGCTTGGTTAATCATTACCGAGACAGAATTTACAGACGTTCACTGCTGATCATATGACAGGACTACACCTGAGATAAGAAAACACCCATCCCAAGCGGCAGGAGTTGAGAAGCCTCCCCTGCTTACGTGTTCTGACTTCATTATTTTGCTGTGGAAGAAGAGGCTCCACGCTCCCTTGTTGTTCCCAGAGCTCAGCCCAGCGCAGCTGTTGTGTTTCTTTTCTGTTCTAAAGAGGAAGTGAGAAATTCCCTGCACATGTGCTCCGGCATTTGGATACTCAGGTTTCACTCCAGATCCAGGAGCTGCCTGTAATGAGCTCTCAGTGGGACTCAGAGAGGAGCTCCCAGCTGTGCCAAGAGTTGTTTCATTCTGTGCCAAAAGAGGAGGAAGAGAAGAAATCCTACAAAAAGCTAAAATGTTGATGCTGCAAAAATTGATCTAAGAGTATTGCAACTGGGAAAAGCGAAAGAAAAGCAGACATAGGGGAAGGCACAAGGAAACAGGATGGGAAACTTTTGTCAGAAGCACTGCCCCTGTTTGGAGCCCTACCTCCCATGTTTCTTCTCAGAGAGAGACGGTGAGCAGGATGAGAAAGGTGGCCAAGTCTTCGCCAATGTTGCTGTGGTAAAGCATGACTTCCAAGCAGGACAGAAAGACAGAGAGAGTAAGATAAAAGGAAAACCTTTACCTCCACTGCCTGGCCAGCATCTGGTGAACATTTGCAAATTTGTGGCACTCTTTGACTATGAGGCTCGCACTGAGGAGGACTTGAGCTTCCGAGCTGGGGATAAGCTTGAAGTGCTTGATGCGTCCCATGAGGGCTGGTGGTATGCGAAGCTCCTCCTGCCAGCAGGGTCAGTCCGTCCTGGCTGCAAGCTCCAAGGCTACATCCCTGCCAACTACATAGCTCCTGACCAGAGCATCGAAGCTGAGCCGTGAGTACCCCATGTACCACACACTACAGTCTCTTTCCTGTTAGATTAAATAGATTTGGGACAGGAGGTTATGGCCTTTAATATTTCTGTGTAGTAACCCTGCCACACTCAGCTTCTGGTGGTCCTACTCGTGATAACACCAGTTGGTATGTGCAAGGAAAAGACACTGTGGTCACAAGAAAATCAATTATTAAAGGCAGAGTGTTGAGGCTTTTGTTTTGGTTTAAATAATTTCCCTCACCGATATACCCCAATCACCTGTTTAAGAAGCATCTGGGAATATCAGGTGGGTATCACTGTGGTGGTTCATTAATTTTATTTGTATAACAGTCAGTGTGTGTCAGATGTTTCCCAGAGAGTGAAAAGGTATGACCCCCGACCCAAACAGGGTTCAGCCTGACCAGCTGCAAAGTTATCAATTAATTAGAGCTTCAGGAAGTTAGTTTACATCTTTAACTCTTCTTACAACTTATCTAACAGATAAGTTTTTTATGGTTTCCTCCAAATTATTTGTCTCTGCTCTGGAAACAAATCTCTACTCTCAAGACAAACTCCATTGAAGTATGTACTGCAAAGGGCAAAAGAGTGGATATAGCAATGGAGTACAAATTATTTTTGTTAAACTTTTACAGAGTTCAATTATGCAGCCCATGTTTTTCTGCTCTGTCAAAACATGTCCAATCTTATTTAATATTAAGAACTAGAGCAGAAATCACACAAAATCATTTACTTGGCTCCCTAGTGAGGGTGAGTAAAGTCTGAGTCAGCCTGGGATGAAGGGTTACTTATGTGTGTTACAATCAAAGGCAGCGTTTGCTGAAGTAGGTCTGACCGCAGTTCCAGAGGTATGTTTTGGCAAAAATGACCAGTGTGGAAAAAGACAGCAGAAATGGCATTCATTATTAGCCTCAGAATTAATTTTTACTTTAGATGGATGATGTTGCAGCTTTTCAGTTAAATCTCATTTGGACCTGAAATACCATCTCTGATATGATCTGCCCACTGTACTGCCAAGGGCTGGAATAATTGGGTCAGATTTGATTACGTCAGTCTTTTATCAGCTCTAGGATTTGTGCTAGAGACATATTAGGGCAACTGTAAGATTCCTCTCTAACCTGAAGACCCTAATTTCTGGAGTTTGACCAGCTGTTTTTATTTCTGTATTCCAGCAGACAAACCTTTCAATGATCATGTTCAAAAGAATTCCTACAATTGCTGAAAGTAATCTGCAGGGAGGGCATTTTTTGAACCACTAGAGTAATGGTGGTAGGTTCTAATTCAACTCAGCTTGGCCTTTGCTCTCCTTCAAGAACTAGTTTTATTTTAAGTAATCTAAGATTTCTGCTTGCTGTTAACACTTTAAAAGTAATTTTGCTCAGTTATAAAACAAAGCCTGAGCTCTTAAGGTCCCTCATATCTTTCTATGCCTACAGCATCAAAGATGGAGTTAACTTTGCCAAGTGCATTGTTGCATAACCTCTGTTTTATTCTTGTTACAGAATGAATTTTAGTTTTATTTTACTCTTTTAACATAATTTTCTCCCTTTATTAAAAAAGACTAAGTTTCGGCAAAGGATTATACTTTATAGACTGTTAACAGAGGAGGAAACTGGGAGCTTTTACAGCTCAAATGAAGTAATTCCTCCAAAATATTTGACAAGATTTTAGTTTCGTACCAAAAGTGATCTGGCAAAACATGCTGTCTTTCTTCAGATTTCCTCATAAGTCAGTTGGCTTTAGTGATCTTTAACAAAAATAAGTATTCGAGACTGCCTGCTGTCAGGCCACACAAATATCCTTTCCTATAATCATAGACTAAGTTAGAAAGGACCTTTGAAGGACATGTGAACCAGTTGTCCCAATCCAAACATACCCAAAATAAAATTACACCCATTTGCTTAGAGCCACTTCCCATTAAGTTTTTCATCCTTATGGCAAGGATTTTTTTCACTTATATATAACTGGAATATTCCTTGCTATGATTTCCTCCAAGGCTTTCCTTTCACCCACTCTACATTTCACACCTCTGTTATTGCAGTGAAACAATAAGAACAATAGTAATGGTGGTATTTTAAAGAACTAGCCCTTGTTTTCCCTGCAGCAAAAGAATGACTATGGCAAAAGTTATTTTGATGTCTCTTTAATTAAAATTCAGTGCTTTAATCATATTATCTGCCTTAACTTTAAATTCTGTCATCTTTCTGTTTTGATTTTAATTAGCTCTCTCCTTCAGTGTTGGCCGCATGCTCATGGCAATGATATAGACATGATTGGAAATAAGCAAATTTTTTATTGCATCCTTCTGTCCTTTATATCAGTCCTTTACAGTCATAGCACAGAATGGATGAAGAATGGAACTCTTACAATCTCTGTCATATGTTCACCTGCCAAGATGCATATATACCATGTATTTCCAGCGTGTTGCTTATGCTTTGCCAGGCACAGCTGATCAACAGTCTGTGAGCTAGTTGAAGGCACATTCCGTAGCACCAGCTAGCTTCTGCATGCCTGCAGAGACAATGGGAATTTTAGCTTATTTCTGGACTGTATCTCCATCTCATTAGATCAATACAAACTGTCTAAACTGTTCTAGGAAACAGACTTGATTCATGATATGACTTTTAGGAAGACTGAGAAGAAAAACCAAACTCACCTTATTTCTTCAGTAGGTGATTTCAGCATGGTTGTATATAAACTTTTTTAAAAAATTGACGTTCATATGCATGCATGGATGCCACATAAATTCACTTAAACAAAGGGATAGAGTGGCGTGAAATATTCTGCATGTCATGGAATGACTTAGAAATGACAAGGCCACTACATAAATTTAGCCAATATATGCTTGAAAGCTGCATGCAGAGCAGTCTAATTTCTTTTGCTAATCATTTCAATTTGGCCTGTAGCCTTCAAGATGATCAACAAGAAAATAAATTTAGGCCTTTTTTATCAACATTTTGACATGGTCTGCATTGCAGAGACAGTCATAGATTGGTAAGTCCATCTGGATCTGTGTTGCCTATTCTGGCAGATGATAATGCAAGATAATTGCTTGTTCTCTACAAGTGCTGCAGCATACCATTTTGTCTCCTAGCTGAAGTGTCTGTGATTTTTTTCAGGGAGAAAGGCTTTTTTAAACTTTACCTTGGTAAGAAAGAGAATGAAGTAAAGTAAAAAGGAAAGTGAGAAACAGTTTTTCTTCCTAGAAGTCTCTTTGACTGCATTCAGCATGACTGAGGTAGTGCTGATAAGGTGGATCAATAACTGGTGAAAGGGCAGAAAGGACTTGCACTATCTCCATTCTGGGGAAAACAAAAAATAAATTAATACTATTAATAACAAAAGGAATTTTTGTGTATCCTTGGCTATCAGAATGTTCCCGCACAACAGAGGAAGAATGAGGTTTCTTTACTGTGTTGCTTTCTTCAGACTGTTTTGCTTTCCTCAGTTTATTGGTAGAAATTGTATGTTAAAATTTAAGGCACACTTTTTTTATATCATATTTTGTTAGTATATTTATATTATATAATGTAACTAGCTTATAGCAAAAGTGAAACACTTCTTATTTGTGCATGATATTTCAAAAAAGTTTCTCTTGGTTGCTTCCTTTTCCTTGAGTGATCCCTTCCAGTGTGAATTACTTGTATGAAATCACTAACATTCTGTGTGACTAGGAGGAGGAGGGGAAAAGGTAAATCTGTGGATTGGGTTCTGCCTGCTGCAGAATATATGCTGCAAAAGATTAAATACATCCAAGAAATGCCCACCTGCTACCATGAAGGCTGAGGAAACAGACTAATTAAACAAGGCCCTTCATTTTTGTATTTACCAGTAAAGCATCTTCTCACTGCTGACCATTTCTAGCACCTGCAGTACTCTCCCTGTCAGGGTGGAGGGGTTATGAAGGGGTTGGGCCCAGTGCCTCTGGAGGCAGGTGTGCACTCCTGGCCCACCTGGGATAGGTGGGACAAGGGGGGGATATGGGGGCGGAAGTGTTTGTCTAGCAAACCATAGCTGTACAGTGAACTTTCAATTCATGAAGAATTAAATCTGTAACTAAAAAATGTTGTTTTACTTAATACCTGACCAAAAGCAGACGTAGACTGTGCTAATGATAAATCAGCAACTGTAAGAACACTTGGTGCTTTACTTCTTTCTGCAACACAGGTAGCAGTCAAAACCACAAGCCAGATAGATTTTTAATTTCTAAGCAAGTTTGAGTGAGTTTGGATCTGCTGCATCCCATGATTTTGGAATGTTGTTCTTTCTGGGTTTAGAGACATAACATTTAGAAAAAGGAAAGCAAAAAATGCAATCGAAGACACAGTCACATAATTTACCTTGCATGTCCAGGAACAGAAAGAGCAATTCAACTAACAACAAAATCTGGATTAAAAGATATACATTTCCTTGGCAAGGAGTGTGACCTTCCTATCTCTGTACTCTTTCTGTGCCTGTTATTCTGCACTGTAAACAAGAACCATAGTAACACATTCACCTGCGCTTATTGCATTATTGCCAGTTGTTTTAACTAAACAAGAAAGTGACATAGTGCAAATTGTTATGGACAACAAATACAGCCCAGCTGTATGGTTAATTTTAATGAAGTATAATAATAATAATAATAATAATAATAATAATAATAATAATAATAATAATAATAATAATAATAATAAAAAAAACAGTGTTAGAGTGACATGAAATCTTATTTTCCTAGAGGAAAGGTGGAGTGTACTTAGAAGGCACTCTTGCTTGCCATGCTGATGGACCTGTTGACTGTTTATTGAATGTCAGCTTTATTCCATGTGTTCATGCCAACATTATTGACCCAAAATTGCTGTGCTGAGGGAAGTAAATCCACACAAACTCCTAGTAGATTAGGTCAAAGAAGATCACAGCAATTGCTTTTAAATTTTGCTAGTTTCAGAAATATTCCATATTTCAGAGGTATTCCCCAGCTGGTGGAAACCAAGCGCCAGACCTAATCAGTGAAACGTCACCAGTCAATTCCACAATGAGATTTTTAAACAACCATTTGAAAGCAGAAGTGACTTGTAGGTTATTTTTGTCTGTCTCAATAATTCCTTCACCTTCTGTGACCTGACTCATCTTTAACTATTTCACACATTGACTGAATCTGAGTTTCTGTACATGAACAATAAGGCATTCCCTGGGCTGACCTGTTTCAGACTTTCTGCAAAATCAGACTTATGGGGTTTCTTTGGTTCATGTGGGTCATTTTTCAAAGCGGTATTTAGAGCCAAAATACCTAGAGTATCTTTTTAAAGTGAAACCTTAGATTCTGCTGAACACCTCAGAAAACTGAATGTAATCCTCTGTGATCTCAGTGCGGTCCTTCTCTCCCACTCTTGTAATTCCTCTCTCTATTACAGTACAAACTCTGGAGGATACCACCAGACTCAGCAGTAGCTCTTGTACTGAAATGAACTTGTAAAAGCTGTTCATAGCTAATACGACTATGCAAAATAGTAGTAGGTTGTTCTTGGAACATGTTATGTTAAGTGTGAAAGCTATTTTTGTATAGTTTTTAGTAGAAAAGTTTACTGTATCACCAAAATCTGTTTTTTATAAGTATTTGTCTATTAACTCATAAAAAATTCAAGTATTTCTTTCAACAAATATGTTTTATGTATGCACATGTGTATACTTTATATATGTGCTTTTGTTTGTGCATGCAAATGTATGCACAAAGTTTAGAAGGCTGATACTTTTAAGACCATGTAAAACAGCCCCATGAGACATGATGTGTATTGCAAAGCCTGAAGATTATGCTTGTGTTGATTTTTGACCTGTTCACAGCATCTGAAGTACCCAAAGTTTGGAACTGCCATGAGTGTTTTGGAACACCTCTTTTGAATTTAAATGATTGAATACTAGAAAAAAATTGTTAATTTAATCACTTGACTTTAGTCATGATTGAGCATTCCAGTGCTGTCTTCAAGCACATCTCAAACTTTGTCTTAATTTCTGTTGATTTCTTAAATATGCAAAGATATACTGAACACAAAAGGTGATGGCTTACAGAACTGTGAAATGTCAGATTTCATCAAGTGCCAGCAGTATTTGCACATCCACATGTATACCCATGTCCAGAAAACATGTGCCTCTGCTCAGCAAGGTGGAAGGGATTATGACATTGTAGATGAACAATGCAGCTCATGCAAACTTGTCTAATTTAGGTTACCTCTTTTCTGGCAATGTGGTTTTCTAAATATGCAACATTGTCTATTCAAACTTGGAGAAAAAAAGAAATTTCTTCCTACCTCGTCTATTTGAGCTTAGTGTGTATGTTACATATTATATACTATAATCATTATTATACTAGTTTCCATTACCCCTGTTATGAAAGATTTGACAGTGAATTATGTGAAAGCCAGAAAAACCTGCAAACACCTGGTTGGCTTTTCTTACAGCATTCTGAAACCCAGGTGACCTTTACAGTACCTCTTAGAAAAATAAATCATAATGCTGCTCAGAATAACTCAGTGGTCTTGTTTGATGTTTTTTCTTCAGATTCAGTAGGAGTGTGTTGTGCATGAGCCTAGGTTAGCTGATTTTGAGCAATGCTGTTGGCAAAAACATCTGTCAGGTATTGTACAATGGTTACTGTTTCCTCAATAGCTGTCTCTGAGGTCTCTATGCAGGACAATGCAGAGCTGTGCAGTGCTGAGTGATCTCTGAGCAGGTTTAGAACTGGAAAATACCAACAGTTCAGTGAAGCTAGAAAGTCCTGAAGCTGGGCTGATTTTAAACAAACTCAGGTATCGCTGTGAAGAATTATTTTGTAACATGTAACGAGCACTGTTGGTTATAGAAGACTTTGGGGCTTTCTTTGTGTAGGATCATATCTGTACTGAAGAGATTAAGCCACAAAACATTAGAGATACCCTGTGAGGTCAAACCAATGGCCCCTTTAGCCCCGTTATTCTGTTTCAGAAAGGATTTTATGAAAAGTGCACAGGCCCATCCACTTTCTTTGATCTGTTCCCTTTGTACTTCACCAGAGGCTGGAACTGTTGTATAAGCAATGTCAGAGGGTACATCACTGCCATGTCTAATTACAGACCTATTGTCAAGTCTGTTTAGCAAAAGTGTAGGTGTTGACACTGCACAATTCTTTATTTCTGTCTGCAGGCAAAGGCCAAGCACCACAAAAAATCCTTTCCTCTCTGCAGAAAGTTTTCTATTCCTAAACAAGTGTTTGACTTTTTTTTTTCTGGCTTGGTGATTACCTAGTCATGAGTTATAAAAACAAACAAACAAAACCCCACAACAACCAAACAACAACAGCAAAAACAAACAAACAAACACACAAGGCACAAAACCACTACCACCAAAAACCTAAAACCTCTCAAGTAGGCACTAAAGGAGATGGCAGCACTGCACAGGTCCCTGTGAAATGCACCCGTCTGGTCCATTACACACCACATGTGTCTGCCCCATCTACCCTAAAGCACTCAAGTCAGCCTGGACTGCAAACCTCGGTGTCTTCACCCTCACAGATTAACTCATCAGTTCATTTTGCTTCCTACCAAAGGTGTAGAACTGAACCCAGGATGTGTACAGTTATTATCTTACAGATGTTATCTTCTAACAGGAGGCTACAGCAGAGATGCCTGTGTACAGCCCTCCCGTAGCCTAGTTTAGATAACATAGCATTTACTTGCACTTTAATTTTAAAACAGATTAGTAGAAAAAGATATGATTAGTCAGAATTCAGAATGTTTTTCTGTAATCAAATGTTTTGTTTCTTTTCAAGTTATGCAAACAATGTGCACATAGCAAAGAAAGAATGTAATTTATTAAATCTTATTTAAAAGAAGATAGAATATTATTCCGTATTTACTACTACATGTAAGAAGAAAAAGCATTTTTGGTGATTTTTAAATAGTGCTATATAGGATATATTTGAAGACTCTTCTTGTGTTAGAACTTTAAAAATAAAATATTAAACTTCTTAGTTAAGCTTATTCTTCATGGGAGTTTTATTAAATGTTGACATTCATAACTGCATAAGAAAACCGTAAGAGTTACAAGAAATTAGAATGGAAATCTACATCTTTGCAGTTTTCAATTCTCCAGACATGCTTAGAATTCATCTGGAAATAGCTTTTCAGATGATCAGACAAAATATTGATCGTGAGTACATTCCTTTATCAGTTAAAACAGATAGAAATACAGTTTTTCTGTGCTGGTGCACTAATCTTAATTAATGAAAACTGGAAAAACAAGGAAGTGAATTAACAATGAATGATGGTTCCAGAAAGGATTGCAGCGATTGACATTTTCATTACTTCTATGCAGACTAGTCTGTAATCTTTATTATTTTACATTATAAATTTATCTGTGGTAATCTTGGTAAACATTTTCCCTTAGTTTTCTCTCATTAAAGCAGATAGATCACTAGTTTCCTGAAAAATTAATAACATTTTTCTGAATTTATAGCACAAATGATTTGGTAGCACACTTTTCAAACCTCACTACAAAAGAAGAGAAAAAAAATATCTGAGACTCACATGTGGGAATGAATATATACCATGAATTTCAGAAATGATGAGAACTCACAAACCTCTATCTTCCTTTTGAAACTATTGATGTTGTAATTTAGTGGAATTCTCTGTGAGGGCATATGAAAGGAGTCTCTGCTCCTCTAAGGATATCTGGTCGAAGAAGCCATACACAAGGTCATACAGAGAGCAACCTGAGGGACAGGTGGGAAGGGAGGTGGTGATGAGGACAAACCTGCCAAGTAACACTCACTAATAAGGGTGTGTGGAGTGTGGGAATGTTTGTTTTTCAGGGAGATTATGTGAGGAGCTTGCCAATAAGGAAAGGGAGGGAGAAAAACACACGCAGGCACCAAACCTGACCTGATTAGTATTAACAAAGACGATAATCAGAAATAAACCTGGTTGGCCGCACTAGTTGTTGGGCTATCAAGAAACAGTAGGCAAACCCAGACTTTGCAACTGATAAGGATGCAAACCTAGGTGTCCAGGATGTTGGAGGAGGGTCTGTGGGGCTATGTCAAGTGATGAAGCGATGTTTGGGGAAAAGGGATCAGGGAGGAACAAAGCTGGGGTAGACAGAAAGGAATGTAAAATGGACTGTTGATGTGTAAACCAGGGCTGGTCAGTATGCTTGTCTGGCTGAACCCTGAGCCTGGTCAATGCACTCTGTCCTGTATTCTCATTAAATCCTTTTTTGACTATTTCTGTGCATAATCTTACCCTCTGTCTCATGTGTGGGTGCTGCAAAGGCCAAGTCTCAGCTACTAGGGGCACTGGTGTGACTGAGTACTGGGCCAGCAACTGGATTCAGAGCTTATTTGCCCCTGGTCCATGTTGTCAGCTGCTGGAGCAAGTGGAGTCTCAGTGCCAGATGGTGGAGCTGGAGGAGGGTCTCAAAACCAGCTGTTGGGGCCACCAGTGTGTGTGAAGAGAGTGAGGGTAACATGGACTGAGATCAGGGCAGGGATTCATAGTGAAGAGGGAGACTATGCTGGTATTTGAGAGGGGGAATCCTCAAATGTGTGTGTGTTTGGGAGCAGTGGGGAGGGAAAGAGGGAGAGGCGGAGGGATAGAGGCAGAGGGAGAGGCAGAGGGAGAGGGAGAAGAAGAGGTAGAGGTAGATAGAGATAGAGATAGAGATAGAGATGATAGATAGATAGGTCAGTAATGACCTTCTGGCTCTGCCGGCCAAAGAGGAGGAGCCCTCATCTGAGCCCTGTATGTGGGTGCTGTTGCAGACAAAGGCTTCTCTGTGTCAGTCTATGTGACTGGATGTGTCTGTGTGTCTCTGAAACGCATGTGCTCAGCTTCACCATTGGTGGAACCTGCAAACAGGAAAGTGGCAGCTGCATCCTCTGGCCTGGTCAGGGTCCCTGGGTCCACAGGCTGGGCTCTGGAAGCTGGCCAGGAGGTTCTTGGGCTGCAGCAGCTGGAGGAGGCAGCTTCTCCTAATGCCCCCTAGCAGCCTCCTTTACCCCCACTTCTAAAAGGAGAATCTTGGCTTTCTGTTCCTTTTACTGTATGATTTTCCCAAATACCTACAGATTTATGAATGTTTAGAAGTGTGTATATATTCTCAGCCACTAACAGGGATGAACCAGTGTTATTTTTATACATAGAAAATAATCTGATTTTTTTTGCTGTTCCAGAACGACAACTTGGTTGGCTTGGAAAGATACGTATTAATTTTCTGAATACTTCCAAACAAAGAGAAAATGACATCTTGTTCTTACTACAGAGTTAAAACTTTTAACTTCCTTTGATGCTGACATACCTTTATGACATCGTGTTGTGATCTCTTGCAAAATAAACCATGTGTGTGGATCTTGGGCAGATAATATACCCAGACTTCACAGGGGTAGAGAGCTGAGTATACTCTAGGAAAAAAATTCTTCACCGAAAGTGTTGTCAAGCCCTGGAACAGTCTGCCCAGCGAAGTAGTTGAGTCATCATCCCTGGAGGTGTTTAAAATACATATAGACATGGTGCTTAGGGACATGGTTTAATGGTGGATTTGGCAGTGCTAGGTTTGTAGCTGAACTCTGTGATCTTAAGGGTCTTTTCCAACTTAAATTATTCTGTGATTCTAGCTTTACTTCTGGAAGTCAGAGGTGTCTTTATTGTGACATCTTTCCCAGGTTGCCCTGAAAAATGGGAGACCATTTGGTTAAGAAAATTGTCCCCATGTGAACTATTCTGTCCTTCGGCTTGGGGTCACCTGGGGGTGCCAGACTGCACTGTGACTTTCCAAGACCCCTGGGGGTGGAGTGATGTGGTTGTTCTCCACTGAAAGTTGACCTGACAGAGGGCATAAGTGTGCTCAGGCTGCTGGGAATAGGCCAAGGAGTTACATGCCCAAGTGAATCTCCAGGAAAGAGCTCTGCATAAAATGGATGGAGAGATCTGCTCTGCCACCAGCATCCTGTGCAGCCAAGGGGAGCTTTTTGTTTCCAAGGGTTTCTGTATTGCTTCTCTACTAAGCTGAGTTTCCCTGAGAGAAAATAAAACAATTTCTCAGGAATGATTTTCTCAAGAAAATCAATTGAGGTTTTTGGAAGCTGTAATGGTTTAAACGAATATATGATTTAACATTTTCTTGTCCTTTTGAGTTTCCCTCAATGTTAAATCAATTTATGTTATTAGTGTGCTCTGTACCATGCTAACATTAAGGCTACCTCAAGGTTTCAACTTTGTTCCTCAGTTGTTATGAATAGCAGAGTTATTGCTACTTTTAGAGTATATTATGGTAGTATATCAGGACTTTTGTTCATGAATGTGTTAACAAATACATGCAGGTACCAGCACTGATGCAAGATTTTACAATGCTATTTGGAAGACTTTGTGCAACAGAAATAGGGCATGAGGAACAAATTTTATTTTATTTTTTAAATGAGTGATTATATGGCTGTATTTCACACCCAAAGTCCCAAAGCAATGGCCTTTAAAACCAATGGCAGACTTTTATTGTCTCCAAAGACATGCTGTTTTAGAACAAGTTTTAAATGCAATGAAGTCTTTATCCAGGTACAAAACTACTACTGGGAACAAACTTTAACTTTCTCTTAAGCTGGAAGAATATCAGGGACTTATGTAAGTAAAACACCACAGAAAAAGTAATACAATACAATTTTCATCTATAATTTATTTTCTCCTGTTGAAGAAGAACTTTAGAGCAGATTAAATAATACAACATGCAGATGACCGGTATTGTGGAGAATGAATGAAAATGTTGAAATTATGAAATAATGAAGTGGGGGCTTACAGGATGAGATATATTTATGGAGATTTCCTCAAATTAACTCTATCTAATTGTGATTTGGTGGCTACTTTATTATGTTTTGTTCCTATTGTACAAAGAAACAAGTATTGGATGAGCTATACTAATCTACAGAGCTGGTGCACTAGTCTTTTTAGTGCTGTCCCTACAGGTGAAATAGTCCCTTCCCAGTCACTGCAGAGTGCAAGAGTAGCCAAAGGTGCAATGGTTTGTCGTCCTGAAGCAGACTCAGAGCAAATTCATTTCCGTGTTTGCAGCACAGTCAAGTGCTATTATCAACTACTGAAAAATTAATTATGCATAATCCCTTACAACAGAATCACATGTCAGTACAGGTATGGCCTACTGAAGTACTTACTGAAATGTTTTATGCACAATGTGTCACAGATTTTTTAGGCTAATGCCCAAGTAATCTTTGTGCTTACGTTTTCAAGACAGTAAATTTGTTCTAGACTGTAAGAGGAAATGTCTATCTCTGTGGTGGGTTTTACCACACTTACTCACTGTTGAACATTACCTTATCCAAACAATCCCACGCAGTCACCTACTGTAAAAGTCCCTGAAGCCCTGACAGGCTCTTTCTTTATGGAACAGCTAATTATTTCTAATAAAAACAAACGAGTAACATAAAACAGAGCTATTTCTTAGACCAAAACAGACTTTAGGGGCTTGAAGTCCTTTTTGACACATTTCCTGCCCTCTTCTGCAGCTTCTTCAGCTGGACTCCTCCAGTCATTTGTTAGTGCAGCCTGGGGTCTCTTTTGGGTCTCAGGTATACACAAGGTCCACCTGCCTTGGTAGGCAGGTGTTTTGCATGTTTTCTACAGCTACATTGCCGTCATTGGGCTCATGTAGGGTAAGCTAATGTTCAGGGTTAGATTCAGGTTTTCAGTGAGGAGTGAATTGAAACAATTTTTTTTACGGTACTATGCAATGTAAGTGTGGTGAATCTGGTCCATGAGTCTAGTAGTATAAATATTTTTTTTTTTATTTCTGTCAAAACCCTGCAATTTCCTATCTTTGTAAAAATAAATGGTAGCAAAAGTTCTGCCTGCTTCTGGTGGTAGCTCAACTATGTTTATTCCCAAGAGGATTACCTCTGTTGTAACAGCGGTACACCCTCCAAATTACTGAATGTAAATTTCTATGCATGTTATGTATTCCAGCAAAATAGTGACTAAGGCATATTTGATAAATATGTTTAAATTACCTCATTTTAACGAAAGTTCCCATTTCATGGATGACTGTATCACTTGTGTCCTAGTGTTTATGTTCATGAGAAAACAATTATGAGAAGAAAGGAAAAACGGGTCCCTCCTCCTGCAAGAAGGAAGCAGTAATGTTTCACCTTTTGTTCATTTAGGTTTTTTTTTTCCTGAAAAGAGTCCTTAATTTTAGTTGTATATCAAATCATGATATTTTACATAGCCTGAGAAAATATGAAGGGAATAGTTTGATCGTGTCTTGTCTTCAAATAACTTAGTCCTTTCTGAACAAAATTAAAAGAAAAAATGCTTATGTTTTGATAGAAACTCCATTTGAAAAGAGAAATAAAAAAAACCTTTACATTTGAAAACTTCAGATTAGGTACCTTCACAAATTAAGCTATAATATTTTGTTTAGAAAATCTGTGGAGAAGTAGAACTTAATTTTTTTCCCTTTTTTTTAACTTCTATGTCTCTTCAGTTATCACCTCGTATATTCTGCCATCTCACCAATAAAACTCTCTCAAGTCTAACATATATTTAGTACTCACAGAAAAATACCAACCAGTCAGCTATAATCTGTTGACAAGAACATTAGCAAAATGTTATCCAAAAGCCAAGAGAAAAATGGGATCTGTTATTCTCCAAAACTGTGCATTCTCATTATAATGAAAAGAAAAACCACAATGTTGGTCTTGAAATATGGAAAACACAGTGGAACTTACTGTGTGTTGCTATGGACAGACTGCCATTTTTAAACATACAGGCAGTCTTCTAAATACATACAAGACATAAACTAATCCTGATCTGCGGTTTTGATAGATCTTTGCTGCTTACATAGTGTAGAAATGAGCCTTTAGTTTTTCACGAATATTCACATGTTCTATTTTTACCTCCACAGAAAAAAAAACAAAAACAAAAACCAACATAATTATTCTACCCACTGTCATTGTGAAAAGACTCAGAAGCTCCAGGTCCTACACACAATTCGTGGGGATAGTCTTAATTCTAATTGGTGATAAGTTAATCAACAACAAGGATCTGAGCAATATACATGACTCAGATCTTTATGTATGAAGCAAATTCATTGTGGTTGCAAAAGGTTAAGTGTACTGCCCTACAAAACCATCCCTGAAAACCTGCATTTCTAGTTTCACTTGGAGGAAACTAGTTTCTGATTATGGTAAATAAGTAATCAGAACAGAGCCGTGTCACTGTATATGTACATTTTAAATGATTTTTTATTTCAAGTATTGACCAAGTCAGGTACTTTTACAGTGTTTTAAGATTTTAACTGATTTAATTATATAGATACAGAAGGTTGTTGTTACCCAAACATTTTTAAAGACTTAATTTGACTCACTTTTTGCTGACAGTACTTTGGTGAGTAAGGTTTAAACCAGTACATTTAGCAATGATCTCTAGTCAATAAATACACAATGAAAATGAATGTTAAAGTATTCTCTTGTCTATTACAAATATGAGTGGTGTGATGAAGCAAGAAAGGGAAAGGGGAAAGATCTGTAGAGAGCAATCCTTACAGCAAGAGTTAGTTTGTGACACTGGTTCACGGGATATTCTGTGAAATTGTTTCCCCAAGTAAGGCTGAAATCGCTGCCAAAATCACATGCCCTGCGGGAGCAGAATAAGCTGGAAACCAGCATTTGCTGAGCAGGTGCAGCGGCTCAGGCAGCAGCAGTTTATAGCCCTTGGGCAACAAATGCAGTCCTTGCTTTTTCCTTTTCTTTATTTTCTCTTCATCATTCCCTGTTAGCTTGGACTTTTTCCTTCTTCTCCTCCATCCCTTTGATAATATTCTACAGTCATCTCTGCTTTGAATTTTTACTATCCTTTATTATTAGTTTTAAATTCCTTCCTCTTAAATTTTGTCCTTGTCCTATGCATCCTTCAGTATCTGATAATAAAAGACAATGAGGGATAGGCAGCATTAAAAACAATCCCAGGCAAGCCTGTAGAAAGAAGCAAGGAGGATGGTCTTTGTATCTGAAGAAGCTGAAACTACCTTTGCAGAGTAAAAGTCTGTGAGCCCTAGTGTAATCCTGGACATTTAAATATGTAGATATGGCATAGTATGTATGCTATATCTGGGAAGGCCTATGTTTTTGAGCATGCTTAAGAATAGAATCTTTTGCAAGTTTTCATGGTTTAGCCTGACTGCAGACTTTGCAGATTTCTCCTTCCTTCCTTCCTTCCTTCCTTCCTTCTTTCCTTCCTTCCTTCTTTCCTTCCTTCCTTCCTTCTTTCCTTCCTTCCTTCTTTCCTTCCTTCCTTCCTTCCTTCCTCCCTCCCTCCCTTCCTTCCCTCCTCCCTTCCTTCCTCCCTTGCTTTCTCCCTTCCTTCCTCCCTTGCTTTCTCCCTTCCTCCCTCCCTTCCTCCCTTCCTCCCTCCCTTCCTCCCTCCCTTCCTCCCTTCCTTTTCTTTCTTGTGCCATCATCAGGTTCACTGCAGACTATAAAGAGAACATTGAAGCAGGCAGTGCTCATCTCCCACGCTCTCATTCGGGCATGCATTTCATCACTTGTAAAGCACATCTGTTTCTTAACTATGTTATATCTGGAAGGCTTTCATGTTTGCAGTGATATTTCCTAATTTCTTGAACTTTCTCTTGGAGAAATTATGTTACTTCATTAGTTTTATAATTAGGAGAGCCTAATATTTTCTATCAGATGAAATAGTTTGGTTACTTACAATTTTTCCAGGCTTCACCTGGTCAGATGTGAGTTTTCTACAGTTGATACCAGGCACATGCTGCCTCTTTCTTTCCCTGAAAGTAAAAAATATGGCTCAGAACAGTAAAATAAATCATTTGTGCATGTACTTTGTCGAAAGGTTTTGATATTTAGTAGGAGAGACTGAGATATTAAAAGTGTGTGCTTTTTTGCTACCTAAGAAAACTTTGCTTCAAACTAACTAAGCCTTTGAAAATAAAATTGCACTTTGTATGTGGTAACAGAACAGATTAATTAGAATTTGACAGCTGCATTCTGTATTTTTGATATTTTGGGAAAGCACATCAAGTGCTTGGAGCCTTCCTCTCAGTGCAGGGAGGATGTGCTGGTGGCGCCCTTAGTAAACTTCTGTGCCTGCTCCTGTGCTGATGTTTACCCACAGCAGACTGCAAACCTGGCATGGATTACAAGCTGGCTCAGCAGCCCTCTTTGTCCTGCACGAATGATGGCAGTGATGAGCGGTGCATGCAAGCCTGTTCAGGTTTCCATGTGCTGAGTAAGGGCAGCGATCACAGGATGGTCATATGATGAAAGTAACTGAATAAGACCCTGGAGGATCTCGCTTCCTCTGTCTCTTTAGTTTTCTATGTATCTCTCCTTGTCTTCTGTCACACAGAAGTTAGAAGCTATTGCTCTCTGAATACACTACTTCATATTGTATGATAAATTCCCTGGAAGATAGTCCCTAGGTGTTTCAAATTGGACATCCGAAAGGAATAGATAATGCTTATAATAATGTCTTATTGCCATAGTCCCTTTCTGTGATGTTTCTCCACTGTAAAAAATATTTTGCAAGCAAAACTGCCACAATGCAGTTAATGAATGTGCATAAAGAATTCGGATATTATAGTCGTGAACACCATAATAGAGGCTGCTAGGAAATTAGCCATTCATGTAATTTTATAACTTATATTGAGAGCAGAGACTAAACAATGTACTGTAAATAAACTCGATGTACACAATGACAAAACAAATAGAGGATAACTATTCAGTGAGCAGCATTCATATTAACACTGTAGGAAGCAATAGATGTGACTATGTAATTAAAGATGGTATCATACTGGGTATTCCTGAAAGCAATATTAATATTGCCATCTCCTAACTTTGGGGTTCTTGACTTTGCAGCTACAGCTTTCTATGACTATAGATTTTGAGGCATTTAAAATGTAAACTTAATAGACTGTTGAAGCTTTATTTGTTCTAGCTATTGCACAAGCTTTCTGCATTCCAGAAGAAACTAGGATATATTTGATTTCAAAATATACAGTATCTATTTTTGTCTTCACCCAAGACTTTGCTCTTCTTAGTCTACAAAATCTTTTCTTCTTCTCATAGCCTAGCACTACAGCCACAGTTAACACAATCCAATGAATCTACTGGAGGGCCAGCTAGCCCATTTATCATCATCATTTCTTCTGCAATGAAGAGTTCTGGTTGGGAACCACAGGAATCACAACAATTGTTCCCAGCTGCTGAGACTTAGTGATCTCATGAGATTTTTCCTTACGTGAGATGACAAATCCCAGTAGCAAGCACTTATGAAAAATGAGAAATTAGATGCTCTCATGCCACAAATTACTGATCTGGGATAGGATCATGGTGTCCGTTTTAACGTCTTCAGTGTTTTTGAAAATAAATTTAATGTGACTGATTTCCTGCTATTTCTTCTGTTATGCTTCCACGCTCTTTGAATGACCTTGCCACGGAGTCCTTCTCTGCAATTTTTCTCCCCTTTCTTTTTCCACATTCCTATTGTAACGATCACAGTTTCTATATGTAGCTATATCTTACTGCTGACTCATCCCTCGTGTTTTTCGTTTTTAGCTGGGCATTCACAAAATTCAGAGTATGTCACGGAGCTCTGCCTTTAGTCTTATCTTACCTCCAGTGTCTTGCAACTTGAATGAAAATCTGAAATTGTTCAGGGCTCTGGTGAGCCCTAATGGAAATGGATGACAAAGAACTTCCATATAATTTTCTGTGTTGGTCTTCAGTGTGAATAATAAAAAAGCAGTGAGGGATCTGCTGAAATTTCCAAGAAAATCAAACATTTTAGATGTTAATTCAGAGTTTGTGTTTGGCTTGGTGATGAAGATCTTACCCGCATGCAAAAGGGGAATGCACACAGAATCCTTGATCATGAGTTTAGAGTTTCTGTTGGAGTAGGCCTTCAAAGGGCTAAGCAAGGAAAGGATATACTGCCAAAAAATCTTTCCAGTCGCAGATTTTTCAACTGTGCCATGTGTGGGGGTCTTTGACTGTGGTTGCTTCAATGTAAACACAAGAGGTTGTGATAGGAGAAAGGCCAATACTGGCTGCAAGGAAACTTGAGGCTGCAGGGAGATTTGTCCTCTTGGGACTTTTGTGTCTGGCCTATGCTAAGGAGTCCTGTTCCATGGGACTTAGCCCATGCCTTGTTGCTCGTTCATTTCACATGACTGAGAATCTTTGGCAGTGGTCAACCAAGGCCGAGGGTTAGGATTAAGAGAAAGTTGAATCCTAGAGCTCCAGTGTGACTGCTGCTGCTGAGGCCAAGAAAGATCAACACTACAGAAAAGTTTGCCCTTCTAGGAGTTTTTCACAAAGCCTGTGTCTGGGGAGGTCTTTGCCTAAGGTCTTAGGTCTTGAATTAGTTTTAGTGTTAGGAGGATGATGAACTCTAGGAGCTCCAGTTTGAATAAAGGGTCTGCCCAAGAAAGATTGAGTGTATGGAAAGACATGTCTCCCAAAATGTGTTTTGCCTGCCCCACAACTAGGGGGGGCCTTGGCTGAGGCTCAGCACACACCTTGCATTAGAGCTAGGAGTTAGTGTGTCTGGGATTTAAGAGAGACCAAGCATAAAGCTCCAGTCTAAGTGAGGAGCAAGGGGCTGTAAAAGGGCTGCCCAAGGAATGGTAGGATGACAAAATAATGTTTCCCCTATGAGCTTTTTTGTCTATACTATGGCTGGGAATCCTTTTGTTTGGGTTTAAGTCTGGGTGTTGGATAGATTTAATTTTAGGAGATAAACAGAAGTTCCCAGGTTAGCTGAGATCTTCTGTTAAATCTTCAATCCCTGCCTCAAATGAGCACATTGCAGTGATGATAGTGACGTGATCAGATGGGGATATTACATTAGTGGGAGGGAACAGAATGGAAGGGAAGAACACTCAAACACTAATTTCACAAACTCTTTTTTGGATTAGGTTATTTGTGGTGTTGTTTGTTTGTTTGTTTGTTTGTTTGCTTTCCACTGGGGTTTTATCCTCTTCTAGGCATGTTGCCAGGCACTGGAAACTTTGCCAGTGGTATAGCATTGCAGAACTTTGCCTGCCTATCTTTCTTTGCTTTAGTGATTCTGTTCGTGGCTACAAGAGAAAAAAAAAAAAAGCAGGAGTAGAACTAACTATTTTTATTTTTATGGATTTTTATGTAGGAAAGCACAGGGAGACACAAAGCTGAGCCAGGTAAATGGGGCTCTGACATTTACACAGAGGTCAGCAGTGTACTGTAACCTGGAGGACAGAGGGCTTCAGAGCAAAATTGGTGGTGGAGCCAAACAACACCATCAACTTCTATTGAACTCATGACTCAATTTTGATTCAAGCTGAACCGAATGGGGAGGCAGGGATAAGCATAGATGGTATGATCTCAATTTCTTAAAAAAATTGCCCTTAAAGAATAGCCACCAGGATTCACCTTGATGGAGATATATCCTTTCATTTGCTTGAAGAGAAGAATCATAGGATAGGAGTATGGGTCTCAGCAACGGTACTGACACAGTCAGGGAACACCCCATGACAAAGCCTGCCGTATGTCCATCAGCTGCTGATCCTGTGGTCGAAAACCTGCAAGTAGAATTGATGACTAGCAGAGATGGGATCACTATGCTCTGAATGATCACAAGAAGCCTCACTGGTACCCGAGTATTGGGCATCATCTGCACCAAGTAAGGATTGTGTATATTATGGACCTACATGAAGGTCATCTTATCTGTCCCCAAAGTAAGTCCTCTTATATATGGTGGCCAGAAGTGACGTGGAAGGAACCTGGAATTTTTAATGAAAGGGTCCTGAGAACTATCAATGATGGTGGAAAAAAGGGATTTTGAGAAAGCTGCTAGAAACAATACCCAAAAAGCCTATTCAGCATCCTACACTAAAAAGGAAGAGAGAATGGGGTGTTGGATACAGTTCTGGCCAAGAAAGCATGCTCTTGGGTTTCACTGACAGAAAAGCACTACCACTGTGCTAACCAGACAGCTCCTGCTAGAAATAGAAACATGCCTGGATACAATTATTCGTGCCATACCTGGTAATCTTGCATTGATAATTGTAATCCAAAGTGATCTGGCTGTAAATTGAAGTTCAGAGTGAAACTATGTATGAATTGCTAATTCCAGCTTCTCTTGAACTGTCTAGTGCCAATGTAGCAGACTGAAATCAGAGAAAGTGCTAGATAAGTAATATGTGCCATGAATGGTGCTTGATGTCTTAGTCCTGTTTTTTTCTAAGTATTCTGTTCCCAAATCTCCATCTAACTTTGAGCTATAAAAACTGAATAGATTTACTAAGGATTTGGTGTTGTTTTGGTCTGACCTTCCTGCCCCACAGTACAATATCTCATGGCGAGAAATTACTTTAATTCCTTATTACTCTTTAGAGTACTTTTTTTTTTTCCCTATAAAATACACACTTTTAGATTAAGTAAAATATTAAGCCTTTTGAAACGTAAGTTCAGTCACTAGAAATTGAAATAAGCCTTTCACACTTTATAAATGGAATTAAAACCCCCATTTATAATGGAAAAAGTACTTTAAATTTGGATGTGCTTTTCTAAAAAAGAAGAATAACAAATTAAATTATTTGCTTTGAGGTTAAGGGGTTATTTTTCACAATGAATATTGCTTTTGGTACTGTAGGATTATTATTGCCAACCTAATGACTTTGAACTAAGAATCCCATACTCAAACGCTATGAAAGTAATTTTCATTATATTTTTCTGAAACATTTTAACCAGATCATATAAAGTCAGGCAAATGAACTAATATACAATATGTGTCCACTGTGCACTCTCCAGAGTAATTGTTTCAGTTACACTTACCTTTGCAAATACTGTTGCTCTAATTATCTTATTTTGCAAGTCAGGCTCTTTTCAATTGCTAAGTTTATCTGGAGTCAGAACCTACATATTACATATCCTCCATGTAATCTTTAATGGCAAATTCATGATGATTTACATGAAGCTTTTTCTGATCTAAGAAAAATAAACATAGCATTTGAAATATTTTGAAGTCAAAGGAACAGATACATATGCCTGAATACAATATGCACTTAAGGTGGTGTTGGGTGGTTTAATCTATCTATCTATCTATCTATCTATCTATCTATCTATCTATCTATCTATCTATCTATCTATTTTTCCCCACAATAATATTCTGTATTGTAGACATGATCTTACATACACGTGTAATATTGTTTTAAATTGTAATTCCCAAACAAACCTATAATTTCCTCTTCTTGCATACATGGTATTACTGCTCATGTTTTCAGCTTTAGCAATATGAGCTACTAGCAGTGTATATACAAATACTGGGTCATGTAAAGACTATGCTTTTAACCCTTCAGAACATGAAATTCAACCTTACTAATTGGAAGCTCTTTTGTCTTTGGTACAAAATGGAATCTCTTTGAGAGGATGCTATCCTCTTAATCCATGAAGAAAGGAGACACAAAATTAAGCACCTTTTCTTATATACAGTAATGAAAAGCAGCTGTTTTGGAGATTACTAAGTGATATCTTACAATTCAAGGAGAAAAATATAACTTCAATTTGTTTTTTTCAGATCATAGTTTATTAGTTTTCAGATGTTTTTTGTTATACAGTTGTTTTTAGAAATTTCAGAAAGGTTAGAATTCCATTTTTAGGTTAGACAAATTTTCTTTGAGACTTGTATAGAGTTGGACTTGTACTATGTCCTCTCATTCCTTTGATGAGAAACTCAGTCAAGGATTTGAACAGCTACTGATGGCTCAGTTTCCTGCAGTCAAATTAATGAATTAATTTAATTAATTAGTTTAATTAATTAACGTGTTTAATGAATTAAAATTATTGCTAACACATTCCAGCTTTCTAATGAGATTCCCTTCCTGGTGAAATAGGTATCAAGGACTATTTTATCCAAATTATCTTCAAATCAGAGGACAGGAATGCAGTCTAGAATATCTGGATTTTGTTTTATTACTGTAGGTTAGCACCATCTGTATTTACCTCTTTTTGTTTCCTCGTTATTCATACAAAACCATTTTTCATTCCTCACGCTTACTCAGCCAAAGTGTCACCCAGTGTTGTTTATTTCCTCCATTCCTCTTGATGATTACAAGTGTTACACATACTGAAGTAGTTTGTTGATGGCTCCTTCTGTACTTTTCCCTAGTAATTGACAAACAAAGTAGTTAGCTGAATAGGCAACTTACTTCTGGTGTGATACATTGTTAAGTTTACATAAAAGGTTCAGCTATGATTAATTTAAAAGGAGTTCTCCTATGAGTACACGGTATACTTCTGATAACTATTAATCATCATCTGCTTCAAACAAGGGGTGGAGCTAATCTGGGAAAGAGTTTTGTGTGTTTGTTGGATGGAAGCCAAATGCCACCCCTGTTGAAAATGCTGACTCATCTTCCTCTTATTTCCATTTAATTTACACTCAACACAAAGCAGCAAAGGAGCTAAGAGGAGCAAACTAAAACCATGGCTTGAACAATTCCTTGTAAAATGCATGGTTTAGTGAGAAAATAAAAATATATTTAAAGGGCATAGATACAAGTAGATTTTCTTTGAACAAGGATGTTAAGATGTTTGCCGTGACTTGAGAGACATGTTGGTTTTGTTTGTTTACCAGCAGCCGAGCTAAAAAATTGCCTATAACTCATTTGAGAAATCGATGTGGCGGTGAAATGGGGTAGGCTGCAGGGTGGTTTACCTCTTGGAACCCGAGAACCCTTCTGCAGTTTCAGGGATCTTTGACTTTTAAGATGTTAGGGTGTTAGCACATACCTGCAACTCTACGTAGTTCAAGTGGCATCAATGGACTTGGCATGAGTTTCTGCCACAGTAGCCTTGGCAAAATTTCTTGATGAATTTTTCCTGGGACAAGGCCAGTCTATCACTTTTGAGTTCTTGTTCCCATGAAATCTGTAGGACTTCCCATCTACAGTAAGATCGACACTTCTCTCAAATGCGTAATGTTGTGTAGTTCTTGTGGGCTTTTTTTTCCCCCATGCTACTGGAATTTAATTAGCATAGAACAGATTATCTTTTAGTAAATATGCAGCGTGTTTATAAACCTAAATTATCTTCCTGATATGTTTCACTGACTGGTAAAATTAATGTTTTTCATTTGTTCAGATGGTTTTTTGGCCCAATCAAACGAGCAGATGCCGAGAGACAACTGTCACAACCTGGAAACCAGGCAGGAGCCTTCCTAATCCGAGAAAGCGAGAGCCTAAAAGGCGAATACTCACTTTCAGGTATATTCTAGTTTTTCATCCTAAGCAATATTGTAAAAAATTCTCAGGTGATCTGGACTTTTTAATTTTTGAGAATGATAAATTGTAGGCATGAAAATGAAATTAAGTTCATGATAATCTTTCTTTCCCAGGAGACACATAAAGAAAACTTGGCAAGGTGTCATTTAGGTTGTTACTAACATTTATTTTGTAGGCTTTGTTTATTAATATTCTCAGAACAGCAATTAACTTTCTTATGCTTAGTACTTCTAGTGCAGCAGCTGCCTTAAAATATAAACTATTTCCATTATTAAAATGCCAAAAAATACATTACAGTTGTACACTACTCTTCGTCTTAGTACACAAAATAAAAATTAAACCATATTGACAGATATCTGCAGTTTAAGAAAATCAGATTTCTGCTAGAGCACAACCTTATGTTTATATTTATTCGTTTTCAGGGGCAAAATTATAGGAAGATCTTCAAAGCTCTACTTTAGAATAATCATATTTTATTTAAAAGTTGGTTGTAAACATTGGTATAAAGTTAGATTTATAATGTGTTTTAAAATGTATTTGAAGCCCTTTATTTGAATAAGGAGACTTATGTGATAATGATTTTACTTACATTTACGTACATGTCATTTATTTCATGTCATGGTACTTTCTATATTAGATAATTAGATGATTGTGCAGTGATTGTTTCCTGTGAACATGTTTTATCAAACTTGTCATACAAGTGTGAGTCAAGAGTACAATGTTGTCCCTGAGACAACAGGGTTATACACCCAAACTTCCTAACGTGCTATACCTGTATAGTTCCATATGCCAATGAAGACTCTTGATGTTTGTGAATGAACTGTAAGTTGTCACATGCAGAATTACGTCAGTAAAATGAGAGGCACCTTGTAAATAACCACATTCTTTTGTATTGACTCCTCTTCTACCTGGATGTTTATGTATCAGTCATCTTCTGAGCATTATGCAGAAACACATTAAGCACCTTAATGAACTTTTGACACATCTTGTTTTCTCCTGCTGAATCATAAGTAAAGTGTATACACCTGCAACGTTCTGTGGTAATGGAAAAGTTGCTTTTTATTGCCAAGACAAAGAAATATATGTTGCCTGTGGGGTGAAATACAGGGAAGATTATGAAATCCATATGATATTTACAGTTCTAGGAAAGTTCATTCCATAGGCTTTAGTTTGCCCTCAAGGAAGTTTGTTCTTGCAAAGAAGTGCTAAGAAAACTAACATAAGCAAGGAATCAGGCTGCTCCCAGACTATGACTGAACTGACCCCTGTGTGTGCACCCTTTTATCCAAAGGTTCTGTGATAGCCATGGACCTTTCAAAATGCTTTCCCTCTATATGACAACATATCCCTGTCTTACATGGTTTCAACTTCCATCAAGTGTTCATCTGTGAACTGTTTTCATCCAAGGACTGAGCTAGACTGATAACAGTGGGATGTTATGCAGGAAAGGATAAACAGGACTTCATTATCTGCTGAATGCTGGCACTTGAATATATGACACTTTACTAAAAATCAATGAAAAGTCCTATGCTTGTGCACCTGAGGTGGGAAATGCAATTTCCTTTTGCTATTCTCCAACTGTAGCCTTCTAGGAAAGATTCAAAATCTTAATTCTCCATTGTGCATCCTGACTGCTTTTTTAATAGGAGGGCAGCAGTACATTATTTAAACTGTGAAATACTGCAGAGAAAAATCCAAGAGAATGAAAATAAATATTAGGCCAGCATTTGTGGTTGGATGAGATCATCCTTTGATGCTGCTATTTAATTTTTTCCTTATAAAACATGGATAGAAACTATATTCTATCTGATTTAGTTTGTTTGATTCAATTATAAGAGCTTGTGGTAGATATTTTTCAGGTTTCTGTACAAGCTTGTTTGAGAATAGGAGATTTGATGATGGCTGATAACAGCAAGATATGAAACCGCCAGTGTGCACTTCTTCCATGCTGGTTTGTTTGATGAAGGGAGAGAAGTGTGATGCTGAAGAACATAATATACGTGGAGGAAAGGCTCCAGCTACAGGAGCCAGTCCTCCTTCATGCACAAACGTGGGTTGCCCTCTGAGCATGTATGCATGTATATATGTATATATGATGTATATATGTATATATGTATATATATGTATATATGTATATATGTGTCATCTCAAATTTATTAAATATTTGCACCCTTTTAGGCAAAGAAAGAGAATAAAATCTGAAGCAATCTGTAGACAGTGAGTATTAATGACATAATTTACCACTTCTGCTAGATCTTTTAGCAGCTTCCCATGCTTGAACATAATTTAGCCTCAACATGCTACTTCATCCTGAAGAGCTAAATATTATTTGTTGCTTACTGAATAGGCTTGACTGAATGGCGTCTCTTTGTGTTGCGCAAGTTTTTTTACTTCCAGCCTACTAGTACACATAATGGCCCTGACATTGTACGTCCATAATCTCATTACTTATGTCTACTTTTGGGAGAGCTAGTGCATTCTAAAGCAAATGATGAACTGGATTGTACTGTGGGGAGAATTAAGTGGAAGGAAGGTGGCTCAGCCCACCAGATAATATGGAGAAGGCAGTTTTCTGGCTGTCTCCTTTTTGTTCCATCAGAAGGAGTTATGATACACTCACAGCTGAGGCAAAAAAGCAGTGTTTTCTTGAGGATGGCTTCTGTCTCCATGGTAGCTGATACACTTACAGTCAACCTGATATTTTGCAGTATGTTCCTAATTTCTGATTCCAATTTTTGCAGTGCAGGACCCCATACTCCCATCTTCTATAGAACTCATGAGGTTTGTTCTATTTGCCATAGCTGTTTTGGTTTCATTCTGGGGTTGATGAATGACTAGAAGAGTGACAACCTGCTTTCAGAATTAAGGTCTTTAAGAAAATATTGTAACTCTCTGTTCAGACTAGCTTTTAAGTATAATAAAGCTAAAAAGGAAAGGAAGTAGAAAAGAAAGAGAGATTTTGCCCCAGGCACCCATAAAGTGATTTTATGACTGCTCTGCCTGATTTCATACTTAGATGGGCAATGTATAGGAGATGTAATGTTAATGAGGGAGATAAATAGATCTCCTCGGAGAAAAACAACCAACCAACCAACCACCACCACTACCACTACCACCACCACCACAAACCGAAAAAAAATAAAAAACACCCAAGCCCCTACCTTTCATTAAAATGACACTTTTCACTTCTAACTTGTCTTGATGGGACAACTCATAATTTGTAAGATTTCAATGATAAAAGACTATTTAAATTAAAAACAGAAGCTCAAATTCAGGAAGTTTTTTCTCAGCTGTAAATGGTTAAATTGAAAGCACATCAAACTATATATGCCACTAAGATGTGTTGCTATTATTTTAAAGTGTTTGACATTTCAAAAATAGGTTTTCCCCTTTTAAAAATGCACATGTTGTCAACAGATTTTTATGTTGATGACTCCAGCATCTGGCATGAAATGTATTAAATTTTAAACATGTTGGTGCCATCTTAGACATTGCCTCTTTTTAATTAAAAGCCATAATTTAGATGTGCTCAGCTTAATTGAGTGTCATTGCCAATGATAGCAGGAGGCTCTCTACTTCCCCCCTCACTGAATAATGGTGTCTGAAAGACTGATTGCATTAAATGACAATGTAAATCGTTTGTGTTTTCTTCCATTTTTATCCCTGCTCCTAAAAAAGATTGTGTGGTTTCCTCTACACCAGATTGGCTTTCAGCATAGGAAAAAAAACAGGTAATAGTTTGAGGCAACAGACTGGTAGGAGTGGTAAAATGATGGCTGTAGCAGGAGGATGATTTTGGAGCAGCCCCTGCACCCGTTCTGTGCTGGTGAGGGTGATCTCATAAGCCACCCTTCTCCCAAATCAATCCTGGGCATGGAGACTGAGCACAGCTCCTGCCAGCAGCACTGCATGTCAGTGCTGGGGGAGGACAGCTGATGGGAGAGCTGCTTGGACACTGGCGGTAATGGTGGTGCCTTAGTGTCTCCATGGTTCATTTGGTGAAGGTGCTGACTCTGCTGATGCTACCATAAATTTTGTTACCCTGGGAAAAGAATAGTAAATTGTTTTATTCTCACTGTTGGGATGGTGAAATCTACTTCTGCATGGCCCAGTGTTACGATGATGGGAAGTAGGGGGAGGAGAATCCTTCTGTAAAGCCAAACCCAAGAAGAAATCTAATGGGGAGTGGAAAGTCAAGGAGAACACCACTGCAGTCTTCAAATCTAGTTGCTGTCAAACTGTATGAAGCTGAAGTTGTGATCCTGCCCTGTTAAACAGTCTGGCGGGGATATGGAGATGATTGGAAGCACTGAAGGGTTTTGTCCAGCTCTTTCCTGAGTGACTCGTGCTCTGTGTTGTGTTGGGCAGAGGAGCCTCACCATGCTCCAGCTCTGTGAGTGTGCAGTGCAGGACTTGGACAGCCAGACTCAGCCCTGGAGTACAAGTAAACAGCCTTCTGTCAAATACTGCACCAATCTCAGCTGCTTCTGACCAGCAAAGGTGGTATCAATGCAGAAATTTTCTCCAGATTCTCCACACACATCACCTGACCTGTATACTGCCAGTCATAAGGCTTCACACAAAGCTCATTTAAGAAATTATAGTACATCCTTCAAACTAACTCTTGCATTAACATTAACTGCTTCACAAGAAATAATTATAAATAAAGCAGGTAGTCAAACTGCTATTACTTGGGATATACAGCTGAGACTGGATCAAAACAGTCATCCTGTTTGCCTTTTATTCATCATAAATAACAATGCATTTTGCCAGATAGACTTTAGTGTGAGCTTCAGAAAAGTCGTTACATCTCCAATCTCGTTACTGAATTACTTTTTCCTTCATTTTGCTTCAGCCCCATTTCCAAATGATATGTCACAAAAATACAAATGCATTTTGTAATTAAAATATACTAATTATGAGGTGTTAAAAAGAAATGTCATTTGAAAAGTGTGATGTAATTATCTTTATACTATGGAGTTATATTTACAAATATTCTTATTTCTGGTCCTCATACAGAACTGTAAATTGGTAAATCACCTTTCTCAAAATAGTACCTGTGGCAGATAGAAAATCTCCTGATATTTTCAACAGCCCCTGTATGCCCTCTGCTGTCGTTGAATGACAATTGCACAGTACAGAAGAAAAATTTTTGATCATACACGACAGTATTTAAGGAAGGAAAGATTCTTTCTTTTTATCTTATTCACTTAAAAAGTGAGATAAATTATACTTTATATCAGCTTGTTAAATTGCATGCAGCCCATAATTTTCTATAATTTTTTCTTCATATAATGTGTAGCTGTGTATTCTTCCGTTAGTATAACAAAAGTGACTACCAGAATTCTTGCAGTGTTACAATATCAAGGATCTATCAGCTATAATATCTCCAGGGGAGAGCAATAATAATTTTTTAGATAATTAAGTTTTCTAACGTACCAGACTGAAGCTGCTTCTAGGGTTGAAATGTACTTCCATTAAATTATTCAACTAAGAGCAGACACTAGTCAACATGACTAAATTGAATATGTTTGCTGGAATTTTGGCTACAAAAAGGTGTACTCGAGGTAAACAGCAGACCTTTCCCCTGTGCCTCCCCTTTGCTTTTCAGGTTTTGCTTGTGTGAGTTCCCTAAGAAGGGGACAGTAGCGGTAATCTCCCAAATCGATGGGTGTGGAAGGAGCTACCTGGCCTATTGGGCAGGTGTAATGTTGGGTGATGAGAACCGGGATGGCAACTGGAACATCCTCCTCCCTTTGAGAGCTCTCTCTTCACTCATCACAGAAAAGCATGGTGTTGTTTCATTAAATGTGAGGTGGGATACTGCTCTGATAGGACCTAAATCAGTTACCCTTCAGAATATAACATAAGCTCTCCATTGCCCACCAGAAATGGATAGTAATGTCTCAGTCGTGGAGTGTCATGCTAAATAACATCCTACATGAGAGACTTCATCCCTTTCCAGCTCTTCAGAACTGCCGTCTCTACTGATGCTCAATGTATCATTCCTACTGCTGATATGGCTTTATGAAGCAGATTTCTAAGCCTGTGGTCTCCAAAATTTTTGATTGTGTGTGCCTATCAGTAAAATGATCTTTGAGCATTCAACCCCAATATGTTTAGTTATGTATTTATTTGTAAATTATATACGTGTACTACTGTACTGATAGATTATGTGCATCATAAAACACACACAAGTAATTTAAAAAGTATGAGATAAAGATGAAATAAACAATATTTTAAAAATATTTATTGTATTTATTAATGGTACAAAAAATTCCTTTTTTTCCCACACCCCAATGGATTGTCTTGCTCACTCCCTGGGCTGCACACACTCTGCTTTGGAGAGCACTGCTCTAAGCCATACATTACAGAGCCACCATGGCCATCACAAGCTTAATATTCCTTAAATAACATACTAGGTGAGTGACAGCGCATTTTTTGCCCATCTCTGGCCTGCTGCTAGTCTAGGTCTAGCCTCAGCATGCAGTGGCCTTGCCTTCATTCTGAGACCTCTAACGAGCACTCTGATTGTCATGGGGAAGGACACTTTGGGTGTTATGACATGCAGGTAAAAAACCTACAGGAGGTAAGGAAAGAAAAGTCCCAGTGATTAGGAAATAACAGATTAGGATAAAAAACATTTAAATGGAAAGGGAGTCATCAGGTACTTGAAAGAGAGGATGGTTGGCCTGATTTTTACATATTTCAAATATGCACCAAACTCAGTAAAACCCATGGAAGATGTGAGTGCTTTCCAGAGAAACATAGCTGTGTTGAGGGTGTATCTGTTGGCTCTAAAATGTCTGCCAGCACAGCAGCTGCTATTTGGAATTTTAACACTGATAAATGATATATCAAAACCTGATTAAATGATTTCTTCGAATTAGATGCTCCTAGCTCATCTTGGTGTCCTAAAAGATTGAAAACATGAGCTGCCTCACAGAAGATTTACTTATGTATTTTTGCATCAGTTCTTATGGTGGAAGGAAGAATCTCTGAATCTGAATGGTTGAACACTGATAGACTGGATATGTTAAACTATGTAAACAATGGGCTTTGGTTTGAAAGAGATATGTTATAGCTGTCACCTCTGAAAATAAAGTATTTTATTTTAAGGTCCTCACAAGTACATCTAGGAATGTTATGATGGTTTAGCCATAAGCTATATTGACGCCTGTTATAATTCCTGAAAATTTAATATATTTAAATCTTCTTAGTTTTTGATGGTGTATCTGTGAAGCACTACAGAATCAGAAAGCTGGATGAAGGAGGCTTTTTTCTAAGCAGAAGGAAAACTTTTAAAACTCTGAACGAGTTTGTTGACTATTATAGAAAAAACAGTGATGGCCTCTGCGTGGTGCTCGGAAAGCCATGCCTAAAGGTAAGAGTGAATGCTTCATTATGCAACACATATTTTGTGTAAGCTAACTCATCAGATATCAGTCAGAAGGTGTTAACTCCATATCTCCTTCTACCATTTCAAAATGGTGATGATCTGCTTGTTATCAGGAAGTTCTGGGTAGTGCCACAGTTTTGTTCTTGAAGCTGACATGTTAATAATAAAATACTGTACTCTTTTGAACAAATCATTGTATGGCTGGAGGAGAAAATATGCCAAATCATGATTTATAAATGCCTTTTAATAAATGTATATGGACATGAAATCTCCAACTTCATAACTCTAGCTGTCCATAAGTAATTACTGAGACAAAACCACAAGGTTCAGGCAAGCAATATGTCACTGTTCAAAAAGCTTGTAGAGGATAGATTACTAACTTTTAATTTTTTTAGAGTACCTCTTATTTCTAATGAAAAGTAACCAGGATATGGGCTGTATTTTATATTCTTAGCTTACTTTATTATGTTTGTACTCTAATGAAACATTATTTATACAAGTTGTGACTTTACATGACATAGTTAAAATAACATTGAAAAAATATTTGAAGTCTCAACTACATTATTATGTATTTTCTTTTACAAGGTACAAATTCCTGCTACTTTTGATTTGTCCTATAAAACTGTTGATCAGTGGGAGATAGACCGAGAATCTCTGAAATTCTTGAAAAAATTAGGATCTGGTCAGTTTGGTGAGGTATGGGAAGGACTGTGGAATAATACCACCCCTGTGGCAATCAAAACATTAAAACCAGGTATGTGAATTACTCTTAAATGCTAATAATGTGAAATATCAGCAAGGGCACTTATTTAGTTTCTAAATGCTACTGAAAAGAGACCCTATCCATATATGCAACCATTCTTAAAAACCATGCACTTAAACGTGAAGGTTAGTAAAGCTCAAGGTCCAGATATTCTTTGCTGTTTTGAATTGCAATTTTATACAGTTTTCTATTTCTATATGAGCTGAACTCATTCTTGTTCAACATCTATATCACAGAAAAAGGCCACCCCAGCAAGGCCATCTCTTTTGTACAATATTGCTTGTATGGAATTAAATGACTACATTTCATCTGTAGGTAAAGTGATTGATTTACTACTGGTTTGGCATGTGTAAAATTTCTTCTAGTGATTAGAGGCTATTTTATAACGATTCCTTTGGTAATACAGGATATGTACTATGTTAAGTTTGTATTTAAGAAGTGCTTTAATCGAGATTGAACACAATTTCTCAAAGCTTTTGGTACACAACATTAATACTCAATATTTGCATATAATATAGGCCTGTTACTAATACAGCTTTTAACTTTTTTCTTAATTATTTTTCATTAACTTCAAGTAATTTGTGCATTTTAAATTAACAACATAAAATATCTGCCAGCAGATGGCAAGAACCACATAGATAAGAAAGGTAGCCTGGATGTTATACATGTTTTTTAAAAAGAGATAACAGTATAATGAGTTTTTGTTAATTGAAAAAGCTTGTGTTGGGCATTACTGATCATGTTCCAGGAAGCAGAACAAATTCAGATCTTTGGTTTAGAAGAACAGCTAAATATCCTTGAGCCCTGCTTGAATGGTCTCCTGAACAGGGAGGAATTTAAGCATGTGTTTTAGGGCTGTCTAGTATCAGGACACTGTTTGTGTTTTGGGATTTTCAAATTGAAAGGAAATAAGTATATTTTCTCTGATTAACCGAAATTAGCAAAACTGCTCAGACTAAAGGCATTCTGTAATTCATGTGAAAGACAGCATAATTTTTTCAGTGAACTGATGAGTTTCCCTAGCTGCCTGGTAAACACAGAAGCTATCTTGGAATCTTTGTCCATTTCTCTTTCCTAGGACAGTATCCACTAAACCTTTTGTGACCAGGATCCAAATGCTTATATCTATTGACTTCTGAAACCACAAGTCCAAACCCCATATTTTTCTCCTTGAGTCTGACCTGAATCTTTCATTCTGCAGTGCAAACCCATTACCTCTTGCCTTATATACCGTGACTAAAGAGTACTTGTTATTCTCTTCCTCTTTATGGTAGTCTTGTACATACCAGAAAACTCTAATCAAATTCCTGTTCGGTCTTCTTTATGTTAAAGAGCTCAAGTAGATTCATTGTGTAGCTCAGATGTTAGAGATGTCCCATTGTTTTCACATGATCTTTACTGGGCTGTTTTGAGGTGGTAAACCATTTTTTTTTCCAAGTATGGTGTTAAAAGGAAGAACAAGCCTGGATGTGTCAAAAGAAAGATTTACTTCACATTTCTGATGTTCTAGACCTCTGTTTAAACAGTCCAGTGTGATACTTTCCTTTTTCTCCATGCAACAAAAACCTAATATTTCCACCTAAGTTTATTGTCCTTTAGTGATTTAATGCAACATCTGGACAAGTCTGTTTTATTGCAGAAGATTGAAGGTTTCTTCCTAAAGTGTGAAAACAATGTTTAAAGATGGAAACTAATGAAGCTCAAATGAAGAACAAGGCTCAGCTATCTTAAATTTTTGTGACATTAAATTTTCTTTTAGAATTTGTCTTTCTTTCCTCTTTAAGGAAATCTGTTGCAATTAACACTAGGAAAAGATTTGTTTCTCATCAAGCAAAATAATTAGATTTTGAAAAAATTGCAGTGCATGCATTTCTACTTATTTTCTGTAGCAGGAAAGTGGAACTGACATTTATCTCATATTGCATATGCAAAAGTGGGAAGCTATCTTGATCATATTTCATTTCTGCCTCTTAATTAATTTCAAAACTAATTCAGCTTTTTCTTTTGTATAATATGGACAGTACATATTTTCAGTTCTTAATGAAAAAAACTTCATTTTTAATAATGAAATACCGTGGAACACTAGTGGCAAGTTACAGCTGTAATTTGTAATTTACCTTTTTTTTCTCCTTTTTTTTTTTTTTTTTCCTTTTGGCACTAATCAGCTGAATGACTGCTACTAATACTCTACCTGAAAAAAAGGAAGAGGTAGTTAACTTTATATCTGAAACAGATTTGAATGTGTTTAAGGCCACATCGATCTGTGCAGATCTGTTCTCTGACTGTTGTTCAATTCCTTACCCTTTTAATGTCTTGCTGATACAGTACACAGAGAACACAATACTTCTAGAGTGACGTGAGCAGGAAAAGAAGGTTTTTTTTGTTTTCTGTAGTGATAGGGTGTCCTAAGAACGTACTTACAGAAGATTATAAAACAATAAAATGATCACAGAAAGTTCCTCAATAGATTTGTTAGCTAAAAATTAAATTTTACACTGGAATAAACATAATATTCACTGCAAAGTTATTTTTATGTACAGGCTAGTACAGCAGGGAGGAAGAGGCCCCTTCAATTCTGATGCTTTTTGTACTATCGTAGTTTGTCTGGAAAAAAGGGCTTGATTAATCAATACTTTTTCCTTTTTGTTGTTGTTGTTGTTGTTTTTGTTTTGTTTTGTTTTGTTTTGTTTTTTTACTCCAGTCTGCTTCCTGTTAAAGTCAACAGTAGTGGTCTCATTGATTTCATAGTAGGTTATATTGAGTTAGGGCAGACACAAGCCCCACCTGGATAGGATGCTTGGATAGCAGAGAGTTTGTGATCTAATACCATGATAAGGAAGTCATGTATTTCGCTTGGTGATTCTCAGAATGAAGACTTTGATTCTCAAAGCCATGTTGATAAATTGTACAGGTAATACTGAATCTCTTATCATTGTGTTTCATTAACTATCTCATTCTAAAAAAATGGTTCAAACAGTCTCACATGGAAACATTTAACCTTGTAGCATACTTCTGCAAGGAATTACCCTCTTCTGCACAACATTTTTCACCATTTGGAGTGCCTTACTGTAATCAATTAGCACATAGGATTTCCATAGCTTGTTCTCATCGTTACTCATGAGAAATAACATTTCAATAATTAAAGAAAAACCCCAATACCCTCACCCTAATCTGAGTGATAAATACTCAGCTTGGTACTAATAAAATTACAGTAAAGGCTAGGTCCGGTATTTTCATTCATCATAATATAAAGATGGTAAGTGAATGGAAAACATAATAGTTCATGAGTAATCAAGAAATGCATTATATGTTGATGATTAAAACTTCCAATATTCACACAGGCAATATTTCAGTCTTCAAGTCTAACACACTGTAAAATGATCTTCCCCTGTTCCTTGACTGGGAGATCTAAATCAGTTGTCTTCCCATTGGGGGGCAGTGGGGTGTATTTTAAAACAAGACTTTTTGCTAAGCTGCTTTACAGTGTAGACCCAAGGGAAAATAAAGTCATCATAACAAAAGAGGGGTGTACTAAACTGTAGGTGATCTGGCAAATATAGGGACTGAGATAGAGAGGGTTCTGTTACAATGGCTTTACCACCAAAGAAATTATGATGTGGAACTGTGCTCTCATTTCCAAGCAGGAGCAGCTAAATCAAGTAAGGTGATCACGTAACAAACAGTATAGAAGAGCATAATGCAAGCAGTATGTCATAGAGGCCTGAAAGCCAGAAGGGATTTCTACTAGTTTGAGTTTCTCTGTTGAGTGTTGTTTTGCAGTGTACATCTGTCCGAGATCATGTGAAGTCTGAATACTTTGCTGTTATATGAGATTTCACCCCTCTGAGTATTTATATTCAATCAAAACACAGCTTGTTATTGACTAGGTAATAACTAGAAGTCTTCTACTCCTGAGGTGGAGGCACAGAGAGAATTTGCCTCTGCTATCTTTGATGGTTTGTATCAATGGTATATCACTATACTTGTAAGAATGTGGGCCTAATTTCTCATCTGTATTTACCTGTTGTCTTCTCTTTAACTCTTGTTAAGTCTTCTTGTTAAGGCTAAATATAGTTTCTTGTGATATGGTACTCTCCTGATTTCTCAATTTTTTTAATTTTTTTTTTTTTTTTTACTTACACTGATTTCTAGCTATTGCATCTACAAGACTTTAAATTATTGTGTTTAGGTAGATGACCTTCCAACCTGTAGGAAAAAATTAAACTCCCAGAATTCTGGTGAGATGGCAGTGATAGACTTTTCCAGGAGCCAGTTCTCACTTGATGGAAAGATGTGATTCCTATCTTGTGAATAATTAAAGTATTCAGAAATCTGTTTCCATTCCAATTTGGATCCAGTTTTCAGATATTGCACACAAACTGAAAATTTCACAAGTGTTTCTTTCAGAAACATTGATGTGTAGCATACTGGCTACATTTTTCCTATTCTTAGGCATCTAACATCTTAGATGTATCAGGCTTTTTTTTAATAATTGGTGGGAAGAAATAAGTACTTACATGTCTGATAAATCATTTTATGGACTAGAAATGTACATTAAAATGAGAGAATAACATGCTATTAAAGCCTATTTCTTTCCACTGATTGTAAAGTCTGGACAACTAACTCAGGTCTAGGTGCCTGAATAATTGACTTCAGCTGGAGGAGATGAATCCAACTACAAGCAGTGTTTTGTAATCCCACAGATTTTATTATATAACAGTAACATAAGTGAGGAAAATGTCAAGCTGGTGGAGGCTCTGAGGTCTTAAATTGGTCAGTCTGGGATACCTCTGACCAAGAACTGCATAGGGATTGTGGTTCCTTAAGAGGCCACAGGAAATGTCTATCTTCTGATGAACTGGGTGGGGTGTCATTTCACCCTCTTCCTTTATGATTATGGAGTATCTAGTTTAATCAGCTTCAGAGTCTGGGGTTTGTGCTCCACTGGTTATAGATGACATGGCTCCACACACAGCCCTTCTGGACTGTAAGAGAGATTTTGCAAGAAAAAGAACTCAACTAGAGATGTTTTCAGATTTAATGAACCATCCTTTTTCAATGAATTCCTGTTTCTGCTAGCACTTTGTTGCTCATGTCTAAACAGAATGTTCAACACTTCACTGTTGAAAACATTAGAAGATTAAATCTATTGATCCAGAACCATCATTTCCCCCTTACTCTTTGAAGCTTTTTTTCATAGCCAGTGGTGGATTATGGAGACCTTCAAAATATCAAAATGATTAGTCTGTGATCTTTATATTTGTACAAGATTTCTCTTAACCTTGCAGGAAGAGTCACAAGACTCATAATTAAACTAGTCCTTTGGTTAAAGTAACACCAAGTCTTGTAAAATATCTTTAATATCTTCCATCAATACAACAATATTTAAAACTTTTTTTCATGGCGTAGGAAGAGGAGACCTCAGCACTCATAAGACAGCCTACCAGCCATAGTTGCTGCTACATCCCCTCTGCAATAGTCATAAATGTCCAAAGATTTGAGTTTCCCTCTTCCTTGATCTTTTTTTGGTATGTTTGTTTAGTTTTTTGTTTGTGTTTTTTGTTTGTTTGTTTGTTTGTTGTTGTTTTTTGTGCTGCAGAGAAGCTGAAGAGTTTCTACTTCCTTACTTTGTCTGTTTGGCCCCAGGATGTTTATAATGGATTTAGTTCTCTACTTGCCCTCTGATTATGTAGTCTTGTTTTAATATTCTCCTTTATGCTGTCCTAAATTAGTGTTTGCATTAAAAAACGTACTCCTTCAGGGGAGAATCCCATGAATGCATATTGAGATTTCCATAAAACCCCTTATCGTATGCATAACCCTAATACCAAAGGAAACATAAGTTCCTAACATTATAGGGGTGTGACTGACTACACGATTACTTTAGGCACCAGGTGAAGAAGTTGAGTGGTGTGGGTTTGTTACTGTGTCCAGTATGAGGACCAAATTTTCCATGAGGATTATACAGGTGCATTATCACGAACTATCCATCCTGTCTTCAAGAACCACATTGCATGAACCAATGGAAGCCTTCTTCAAGTTTCTCAAAGTGAGTTGCTTAAGTGTTTCAGCAGTGCATTGAAAACACTCCAGCTGGGTATAAAAGTTGGATGCATTTTATTATTTCTAGCCCACAGTGATTAAAATGTATGACTCTTAGGCTAGAAGGCTCAGAATGACAGATCCTGTTAGAACAATCTGTTGATCAGTGTGACTGTAGACAAAAAGCAGTAGTAATGTGATGCCTTCATTCAGATAATTCTCTTATTTGTTCACTGCGGTTTGAATCTGCTTTGGAGACATCGGTGACATTTTACCAGCCAAAAACATAGTGGTGCATGTGTGAATGAAAAAACAAAACACAGGAGCATCTTTGTCCTAAAGAACATCTCTGACTTTTGAGTTGTTGACCCACAGACATCAAAGAAGTGTAGGAATCGGCAGATAGGAAAATGGTCTAGAAGCCAGTAATTGCTATTTTTGTTCTTGGCTCTGTACAGCACTGTCTTGCTGTAGGTCCCTGGAAATGTCATTTCACATTTCTGTTTTTATTTCTTCACTGAGAAATTATTTTTTCATTTTAAGTGGAAATCATTGCAGCAGGGATTTGCACTTTGTCCTGTGCTGAGTGTGATGGATTCTCTAGAACCTACTGTCTGGGCTAGCTTGCTTCTCCAACTGTCAGCACGTGAAGCAGACATCTATCATCACCAATTAATTGCATCTGAGAAAGTTCCTTATGCCTGTTCAAGTTGACAGATGCATTTTTCATTATCATATTGTAAAGCATCTCCCAAGCTTCTGTCTTTGCGTGGAAGCTGCCCAAGCATGATTTTTTTTTTTTTTTTCAGGAGGCTTTCTCAAAATAGTCTCTGGGTTGGTACTGTCAATGGAGGTTTTAATAACATTTTCAGTTCTTCAATATGTCATCTCTTTAGTGCATATGTGGTGTAAAAAGCTTTGCCTTCAGGAAAGTCTCACAATTTCCCTGAACAAAGAAATCCTTTTATTCCATCTAGTGTAGTACATAACCTTACACTAACTTATAAGTTTGTTTCTGAAGGGTTAGCAAGCTGCTTGAGGATTGTCAGATACCTATCTCATTCTTCTCTTAATATGAGCAATTTACACTCGGTCTCTCATATTGGCAAAAACTTGGTCTTTTTAATATTATTTCTATACTACACATAAACTTACTCAAGATCACAGCACAAGTTTACTTTGAAGTTGTCTGGGAAGGTTTACTGAAAGTTGCAAACAAAGGGTGTCTGGAGTGGCTTATGAAATATTTAAGGGCCACCTACATTTAGGCCAATGGAAACTACATAAAATATCTGACCTTTCTCTCTAACTCATTTCCAAATTATCAGTGTTTTTCTTAAAATGTGATGCTTCTTCTATTGTAGAACAAAGTATTTTCAGAAATAAAGTAGTCAGAACAGATACCTGCTTTAAGTAGGCTTAAATTACAAGTGATTTCTGGCAAAGCAACACATCATATAACACATCAAAGAAACATATTTCAACATTTTGTTCTTGAAAAGGACTTTGACATTTTCAAAAACATGTTTCATTCAAAAAGTAAATTGCAGAAACTGTATTTTCTTCAAATATTGATCAATCTATTCCCAAACTGGTGTCTTACACAAGGGATACTTCTTGTGTCAGTAAAAGGCTTCTGTCAACTAGTTGTTTTTTGATCAAGTGGTTTCTACTTACAATAGTCTGCTCTTCATACTGTGTTTGCCACTTAAACACAGCTGAAAACATATACTTCATTAAAAACACATGTAATTCAACTGCAGACTAAAAAAACCCCCGTTGTTTGAAACTCCATGTGGTATATACTTTATATATTTCATTTATGTAAACTTCCTCAAAGAAAAGTGTTGCCACTTCTTTGCCACTGCTGTGACAGGCTTTATCTAATGAATTTGTAACAAGCATGGTTGCTTGCTTTTAGAGGCAGTTTTTACTTTGCTTACCTAGTTGCTAAAACCTAATCTCAGATAAAACACTGATAAAGACACTTTTAATTTTTTTCTGTTAGCATCCAATCCACTTATTAACTGCAGCATAAGAGCTACAGGACTCTGGGGAATTTTGGGCACTATATGCTACATGTGCTATTCAAAGATATAAGCTAAGTAAAACTGAAGGTTACAGATACTATATAAAATATGCAGGAAATACTTACTGATCTTTGTCACTAGTTCATTATTGTTGTTATTATTACTAATTACTTTTACAGCATAAAAAGGATTTGCTGCTATTCAGCCAGTAGAATACTTTCCCCTAATCAATTTATTGGAAGTTGTCATGTGTGAAAAACACGTTGCTTGGTTTCAGTTCATTGGAAAAAGTTTATAGCATGATTAAACTGAGAAATTCCTTGTAGGCAAACTTTGATGATGGGAACAAATCAGACTGTCATTTTCTATGGCGTGAAGAAATCCTGTATAACGAACCAGAGGGCAGGTGATTTGGTAGATCCCAAGTCAGGAAATACTTTATCTTTTTTAGAATCAAATTGTCCAATTTTGGCACCAATACTAAATCACTAGGCATGTTATGCGTTTACCTTTGGAGGCAGGATACTTCACACCATGTCGCTTCTCTGTAGACTCTAGGATGATTTCCACAGCAAATACGTGTATCTTGAAAAGAGTAAGCAAATGGACCACAATATTAAATCCATACCAAAGTGATCCAAGCCCAATAAAGACATCGCTAGGCACTTTTTTTTAATGTAGGATTGGTGGAAAGTTCAAATAAAGCTGTAAAGATTGTGCTGCTCTGAACAGGAAAAGGACATAGCATTAGCATTACAGATATTTTTTTTTCCACCTGACTATAATAATCTCCATTTTGTCCAGACCAAGTGTGACTCATTTACTTTTCATGAAGGTCCCCACTTTCCTCTGACAGTGACAAAAGGAAACAGGTATAGCCTTTACCTGTTGTGGACATGTATTATTGGCTGCTATCCATTTACTGATGGCATGGAAATCCATTAACTTTCACAGTCCTTCCTGATGGTATCCTATAAAGTGTTTTCAGATTGAACCTCATGATATTGCTAAACAAAATATGAGGGCATGGTGGAGAGGAGCACCTGTCCCCTGCAATAATCTTTTCTCTCACAAGTTGCAATGTCAAGATGGTCTTTTTTTCATGAAGTCTATGTCAAAAGCATTTCTGAGTCATTCCTCCGGCATTGATGCAAGAATATGAAATCACACATCATTGTTATGTTTTGGGAAATAGAGTGGAACACTTTTCAGAAGGTGGCAGTTGAGGTAGGTGTGGGGTGAAGGTGGACCAGGCTGATTTGCCAGTTTGTTCTGTAGAACAGATTTTCTGGTGGAGTTTTATTGCTGAGCGATTTAGCATCCTCCCAGCACTTCATTTAAACAACCATGTTTGGAACAGAGCCAAGCTCCCAAATGAACATTGACGATTACCTAAAGAAAAAAACATAAAACACAGACTCCTGCAGCCTTGGCTTCTCAAATGACTCAGTCTGCTTAGACTAAGAAAAGTGTTTGTTTTTAAACATGTCATAGAGAAGACTAGACTTGGGTAGATTTTTGTTTTCTCCCAAGCTTCACTGTAATCTTTTCTTAATTAAACTCTTTTGATTTGTGAGGAAGGCAACATTTGAGTTGTTGGATAATTTCGCATTTGTTTGCACAAGTATGGTGAAGTATATGCTATTTACCATCTTCCTCAAACATCAGAGAATATCTGATCATTACTGGATCATTCACAGAGAAAGCTTTACCTTTTTATTTGTGCATGCTTTTTCTAAACAATTCCATATTCAGGATGTATGAGCTCTGATTCTAAATTTACCAGTGACTTTAGCTCCCTGTGCCTTTTCTGCACTGTTTCTTTGACATAGTTTATGCATTGGCACACTGTGTATATGAATAGAACTAGAGATATTGTGACCTTATGTAACACTTAAAAAGTTGGGATCATTAGCTGTTAAGAAACTTCTGCATTTAAGGGAATGTAAAATTATTGCTACATCTGGGTGCACATTGGTATTTCTAATAAGGTTGCTATTATGTAAACATTATAAATAGGTATTTGGTTTTGCGTATATAAATTGCACACATCCACTCCCTATATGCTAAAGTGATTTCAATGCTTTCAGGCTTTGATTGCTGAAGCTGAAAAAATAGTGCAACAAATTCTTATTGCAGCATCATTTTTGTCAGAAATTTTATATTCATTACCTAGGCACTCTTACATCAGTTTGTGGTCCTTTTGTCAACCAGTTTTAACATAATTGTTTGCTTAAATTATACCAGTTAACATTGTACCCTCACTTTTTTCTGTTTGGGGGAGGCCTGGGGGTGTTTAATTTTAGCCTTTATACTTCTGGTGGCTGGAACACATATGTTCTCTGTCCCTGTGCAACTGGCATGTTTCACTCATTAACTGTTTATTTTAGCTGCACTATCTGTTTTCTGTAGGAACTGTGAAGATTTGAGATGATAATGTACTTTGAAAGACGGAAAATGATCTCAGTTATTCCCTTAACACTGCCAGGCTAGTAGGAAGGCCTTTAACAACCTCAGCTTATGTTTTGTTATATGCTGTTGTTTCAGGTTCAATGGATCCAAAGGACTTTCTGAGGGAAGCACAACTAATGAAGAACTTGCGGCATCCAAAGCTTATACAACTTTATGCTGTCTGTACTTTGGAGGACCCAATTTATATTATTACTGAGCTCATGAGATATGGAAGTCTTCTAGAATACCTTCAAAGTAAGCAAAGACTATAAACTCATTTCAAGGGGTGCCACAACTGTCAGTTTAGTAAATACCCTAACATAAAAGATAGAAGTACAACACTCTGTTTTAATATAAAAACTACATTATTTGTCACATGTGGGGATGAGAAAAGAGGAAAGAGAAAGGTTTATGGATTTTCAGTGTGTTAAAGTATTTGAGAAGTAGGAGTGAATCACATTCACAGCTTGATTCTTGCCTTATAATGACCCACATTTTTCCACCAAGTTCCATGAGTAGATGGGAAAATACACCGATAGAATAAAAACATAAGCATCTAGAAGGGTAGCTCATCATATTTGACATGAAATAGAGGCACTTCCACAAAATGTACTTAACAGCTTCGAAATCTATTACTAGGAAGGGATAGCCTTTCACCGTGAATTTGTCCTTTGCCTATCACATCAGGGCTTTTATCTCAGCAGCACTTCAAAGTGCTCTTTTGAAGGCAAATAATAATTAAAAATAAAGTTGTAAAACCTGGAACAGACTAGCATAATGATTGCACTTTGCGTTCACCCCTGATATTGAGAAATGCTTGATTCTGGTGTTGTTGCCCATTTTCAATTTAGCAGGCATCTCTGAGATGCTAAATGTCTCTAAACGTGTAACCATCTCTTGAAGACAAAATGTTCACTGCAATTGTCTTGTTAAATTTCTTCTCTGTCTCCAACCCATAAGGCAAAGCTCTGTGGAATACCACAAACAGTATATACCGTGACATGTGCCTTCCCCCATCTTCCCTGTGGAACCATTTTTTAAGTGAGGCTCAGTCTAGGGACACTTACAGCTCAAGAAATCTCTGGAAAAGGGACAGGCCCAGAAGGAACTGTTCAGGGAGGGGCTGCAAGAAGCCTGGGCCAGGTCATCTCAAGTTTTGTGGGCATCTAGTGGCTAGATGTAATGAGGCACAAATTTCCTTTAAATTCTCATCTTTGGTGCCTTTGTGTGAAGATTGCTGCTTATCTGATTGAAAGAGCCTGGCACATCATGAAATGATTGCTGCTCATGGAAACATTTATTGCACCTGAGAAATAGCTCTGAGAAAGCTGGGATGAGTCACAACTATTCCAGAGGTGAAAACTGGCCTGTTTGTGCACAGAGTACAACAGGTGCAGTACACACCATATCAGCTGCCAGCACATGCACGGCAGCTGCCCTTGCTGTGGGCAGCACGTTTGCAGCCTGATCACGGTATCATGGTATCACGGTATCACAGTATGTTTGGGATTGGAACGGACCTCAGAAGATCATCTAGTCCAATCCCCCTGCCAGAGCAGGAACGCCTAGATGAGGTCACACAGGAACATGTCCAGGTGGGTTTTGAATGTCTACAGGGAAGGAGACTCCACAACCCCCCTGGGCAGCCTGTTCCAGTGCTCTGTCACCCTCACTGAGAAGAAGTTTCTTCTCAAATTTAAGTGGAACCTCTTGTGTTCCAGCTTGGTCCCATTACCCCTTGTTCTATCATTGTTTGCCACCGAGAAGAGCCTGGCTCCATCCTCATGGGGCTCACCCTTTATATATTTATAAACATTAATGAGGTCGCCCCCTTAGCCTCCTCTTCTCCAAACTGAAGAGACCCAGCTCCCTTAGCCTTTCTTCATAAAGGAGGTGCTCCACTCCCTTAATCATCTTTGTTGCCCTACGCTGGACCCTCTCCAGCAGTTCCCTGTCCTTCTTGAACTGAGGGGCCCAGAACTGGACACAATATTCCAGATGTGGTCTCACCAGGGCGGAGTAGAGGGGAAGGAGAACCTCTCTCGATCTACTAACCACCCACCTTGTAATACACCCCAGGATGCCATTGGCCTTCCTGTCCACAAGGGCACAGTGCTGGCTCATGGTCATCCTGTTGTCCACCAGGACCCCCAGGTCCAACTAGACTCCTCACCATTAACTACCACTCTCTGGCTTCTCTCCTTAAGCCAGTTTGCAATCCACCTCACTACTCTACTGTCCAGACCACACCTCCTCGACTTAGCAACTAAGATGCTATGGGAGACTGTGTCAAACGCTTTGCTGAAGTCAAGGTAGACCACATCCACCGCTCTGCCATCATCCATCCACCTTGTTACATTCTCATAAAAGGCTATGATGTTGGTCAAGCATGACTTACCCTTGGTAAAGCCATGCTGCCTGCCCCTAATAATCCTCTTATCCTTGATATGCCTTGAGATGGCACCAAGGACAAGCCTTTCCATTACTTTCCCAGGGATGGAGGTGAGGCTGACTGGTCTATAATTGCCCAGGTCCTCCTTCTTGCCCTTTTTGAAGACTGGAGTGACATTTGCTTTCCTCCAATCCTCGGGCACCTCTCCCATTTCCCAAGAGTTGGCAAAGACGATGGAGAGCAGTCTAGCAATGACTTCAGCCAGCTCCCTCAGCACCCCGCGGTTGCATCTCATCTTTGCCTGAGTGCTCATTCCTGCAGCCCTGCATCAGAGAGACTGTGGCAAGTCAGTTGGTTTGCAGGCAGCCGTCCAGACAGTTGTAAAAATGCCCAGTTGAAACCCAGCCTAGCGGTATCTCTCCTTGTCTGATGGCCTGTGCACAGAGGGATAAAGAGAACTAAGGTGGAGGCAAAGTTTAAGGTGTTTTGGTAGGTATCAGTCAGAGAACAGTCATTGCTTTCAGTGAGAGTAATAAGGAAAGAGATTTGAAGCTTGCGTAGAGCTCTGTGACTGGAAGTGATCTATGTCGGTTGATGGTCAGCGCACAGCTCCTGATAAGCTTTCTTGAAACTCAGCCACTGCAAGAATCATGAAAATAATTTCCAGAAAGCTGCTGTTCCTGTGTACACTATGGGTAAATATGGCATACCGGAACAGAGTGGAAGTCCAGAGATCATTCTTTTTTAAATTTTCACCTCCTAGAAACACACAGTATGTTTTTCCAGCTTTAAAAATCCCTGATATTTCATGCATAGTGAGTACCACATTCCACCATAACGACAGCTACTTAATAATGATGGACATGTGAGCTCCCTGTGCACCCTGTGAATGTACTTTGGGATACTTCTTGATGAACATTGCTATGCAGACTTACTGACCTGCCACCAGTACAAGAAAAATGCAACTGAAAACTTCTCTTTGTTTTTAGATGTGAATGAAATTGCCATAAATGTGTGTGTGTTCTTATCAATTCTGATAGACCTGGGGCTTGTTCTGTCAGTGACACAGTCATGAAGTTGGTTGAGTTATTACAGACACAGTGCTTTCAACTGGAGAAAGTTCTGCGCATTTGTTTATTTATTTATTGTCAGGCATCTGTCAATGAGAATATTTTCCTGTCTGTCTATATGAGATACTGTGATTGATTGCTTATAACAGGGTGCACACCCTAAGCCTTCTTTAATATTTTCTCTAATAAATTTTTCATATAAGGGTGATGGTTTTGTCAAAAAATACTGCTGAAAAAGGACATGGAGGCACTACATTTTCTTTATAGGATAAAGAATAAGCCTTGGGAAGATTTTATAAATTCACTGGTAGTGCCTGGTTTGGAGCGTGGTATTTATATTAACTTTGGTTATTTTGTTGTAGTTTTTCCTCCTTTAAAACACTTTACAACAAAGTAAAGCACATGTGTACCCATATGAATACAGCTGTAAACTCTTTCAACCTGTTTTGAATCAGTCAGATGGGAGCTGGCTCTTGTCTGGGAACCTCTGTAGTTGTAATAATGCAGTGCCGTGCTTGAACTTGCATGCTCCGGCTGGCCCAACCTGGGATTTGGGAGGTATAGTCAGAAATCTTTATGAGACTACCATACATGATTTGCACTGCAGATTCAAAAGAGACGTGTGTTTTCATCCTCTGTTTTTATGCACAGTTTGCAGATGCCGATCAGCTGAGGTTCTTCCTTACTCTTTACCCTTCTTTAGCTCCAGGGCAGAACCAGCTTGCAGAGAGAAATCCTCCAAGAAATCCTACAGCAACCAGGGCAACAGTGACCTCTTCCCCTCCCTCAGCACACATGCTGAAGGCAGTAGGTCAGCCTAGTTTGGGATCCCAAACAGGCCCCAGTGGAGAAATAGTCTTTCAGTTGCAACGCCACCACTAGTAGTAGATCTCATCTTTGTCCTGTGATGCAGTACACCTGTGTGCCCTGCAAGGAGTAAGACGCAGAGGGTTTAACAGCTCATTAAATACAAGGCATGCAGGTCATCCTTTGCTGTGACATTACCATGTTCTGTCTCTTGGAACAAGTTTGTGTCAGGCCAGCTTGGAGTATCAGCAGACCAATGACAAACCCTTGCTCAAGTTTATCTGCATCCTTCTCTACTTTCACAGCCTGTGTAGCTGAAAGAGCAGTATAAAAGTGTGAGAATTATTTTAAAATGAGTCACATAAGCTGGTTTCCAAAACCCAGGTACTTGTGCAAGATACTTGTACATGTTTAGTTGTTTTCTGATTAAATACAACATAGCATCATTTGCGGTTTTATTTCTTTGTCTGGCAAGTTGAATAATAAATGTTGATGTCTGCCCATCAGCAGAACTGAAGAACTTTAGAGTGTTATATTATTCTGTGGCCTGATGATGGATTTTCTTGGTGGTTAAGACATAGACTTTGACATAGCCCAATTTTTCTCCTCTCTCTTTTAAAGATCAAGGCATCTATTACACATATGTGTGTGAGCGGAAAAGACTTTCTGAGTCAACAATAGAAGTAAATAATCTTAGTACTGGATTATCATGACAATGAGTTTAGCCTCAAAAAGGAGGTAGGACAATATGCATACAGGGCAAATTTAATAATTTAAAATTAATTTCTTTTACCTATTCATCTCAGAGCATTCAGATGAGCAGGAAATTCAGGGCCTGGAGACTGCACAATATATTAGTAAATAATGGAATTTCACACTCTTCATAAGGAGTGTTTGCAAGGTTAGGTCAGATAAAATGCCAGAACTGGAGGAGGCTATGCAAAACAATACTAAGACGTGGTTTCACTAGGAATCAATTCAAAATAAGGAACCAAAAACTGCCATCTACAAATATTTTATTTTTTTTAACACAGAGGCAGGAAGGAAAAGTCACTATCTTCCATGAGAAATGAGAACTGCCAATAAACATAGCAGGAGAGATTCAGCTTTTAGATATTGTTAAGATTCTGAAATAAAGTGATATGAGTATTAGAGGCTACAGAGGTAGGCACTGATGCTTCAGTGTTGCAGTGTTGCTTTGGGTGACAGTGATGCTTGAATATAACACTGATTTGGCCTACCTAGATTACCCTGAGGTATAAATTCTTTTCTATGATGATATCAGCTGTTCCCAAAATTCCACAAAGGCCCTGAATTTGAATTCTAATCTGTTATACCCCAATGACTTTTTTTGGGTACCTGCCTTAGTATTTTCAGCTGCAGTTTTTTGTGATCTAAGACTCTCCTTCGTTTGTGGAGGCAAGCTTCTCTGCTCAAATTTCTTTTACTACTTTGTTTGAACAGCTGATCTTTGATTGCCAAGCCTCTATTTCTGAGATGTGCTGATCTTACAGTGGTGGGAATGCCATGCATGTTGCTTCAGAAAGTTCTACAAAAGAAGCAGGCAGCTTGAAAGCAGCTCAGGGAGTCGTACTGTTGAGTAGCAGCAACAGAGAGAACAGCGTGAAGAAGTCAAGTGGACTGGAAATGGAAAGTAGAGTCACACTTGACAGTTGATGGTATATTTCCTATTAAGAATCATTGGGCAACAAGTAACAAGACTAATTTTGTGCTTTTCCATATTTAGTCAGCTTTTGCTACACCCAGTGAGTACTGACATTTACTCAGATTTTGGAACGGGTTATGCACTTGTCCAAAAGGCAAACATCTGCACTGTTATTGTTATTGTTATTGTTATATATTGTTATTGTTATTGTTATAAATGCCTTTTTCTTTGAACTTTGTCAGCAGATCCTTCTAGGCCTAAACCAGGTGCTGCACTTAGTATCCAGTCTGTCAGAGAACATGTGACAGGCATTGATACTCAGTTATTGTGAAATTAGCTGCATGACTTTAAGTAGTGTCATTCACCATGCTCTGTCAATTGGTTGGGCTGTTACTTTATTGTATTACACAGCTTTGTTGATTTGTATTGACTGTTTGAACCAGTCAGTTGTTGTTATTTATATCTGAATACCATAAATATTATGTTGTCCTTGTTGTCTTCTTTTTAAACAGAAGATGCAGGCTCTCAAATCTTCCTGCCACATCAAATTGACATGGCTGCTCAGGTGGCTTCAGGGATGGCTTACCTGGAATCCCAGAACTATATTCACCGGGATCTGGCAGCCAGGAACGTTCTTGTTGGTGAACACAGTGTTTACAAAGTGGCAGACTTTGGACTTGCAAGAGTTTTTAAGGTGGGTTGTGAGAGGGTGAACTGGCTCTAACTCTGGGGAACAAGGTGGAAGAAGTCAACAAAAGTATAAACTGTAGCCTCTCAATTGCTGGGCTCAGGCAAAAGGCCTGCCTGGGGAGAAAAAGACCCCTAAATTGTTCACTTGCATCCTCTAGCTGCATTATTCCATGCAAAGTTAGAAGCTGGCCTGTGCCTTTGTGTCAGTCTGAAGATGACATCCCAGTGTCTTCTTCCCACTCAGCCACCAAGGAAGGAGCCTGGCAAGCAATGCCCTTCACTGAACAGCCTCTATCCGTAACACTAGTGTCTGCCACACAGAGAGAGATCAAAGGAACGAAGGCAAAATTATATTCCTGAGCCTGTTAGGGGAGGCATATAAAAATGGATCAACTGCTGTTCTCCCTGATGCTTGCAAGTCCAGGTAGTAATCATAAAAAGACCTAATTCCCCTCCATGACTAACAGCAGTGTTCATAAAGTGAGCTCTCAGAGCTTTAAATCTGATGCAGTTTCAAGTTCTTTGCCATTGCAGTTTTTTTTTTTTTCTCTAGCCCTTGAGGATGTGGAATACCAAGTAACACTGAACAAGATCATCTTAGGAAAGAGCTGTGGTTTAGAAATGAGATTTCCTACCTTGGAAAATGATTTGATCAGAGTTGGAAAGATTTGATTTGCCATATTTTATGGATGTCAGTATGTAATACATAATTTTTGAGGTCTTATTATTGGTTTTATTGATTTATGTTCTTGCACTGAGAAGAAAAAAGAGAGAAAAGCCCCCTGCTTCTTGTTTTTTTGTTTTTGTTTTTTTCCATTTGAGCAGCAGAAATTGAAGTTCATAACAGAATTGGATTTATTACATACTGAAGTGTAGAATAATGGCTTGATAGTGGCATCAAGGGACTTTGAAAGTGCTTTTTGCTTAATTTTTAATCCTCTAGATATGTATAAGTTCAGATTACATATTTTTTAACATGAAAATATATATTTTTAAATTAACAATGCTCACAATGGATATTTTTCCTAGGCCTCACTAGAGACAGTAATAATTTACAGCTGTTGACATTTCTTGTTAAAACTGAACTTTACTAAAATACTCTGTCATAGTGTCATCTTGGCAGACTTTCCTAGGAATATTCAGTCTCCTAAGCCAAAGCACTAATATGGTCACATGCAAAAATCCCAAAGGACTAGACGTGAAAAGTTAAATCTTTATTTCTGTATGTGTTAATTTGTGTAATGAAATAATGTATTGTTTCTAGAGATGAGTATTATGGCCAAGTTTCCAACTCTATCAGTATGTAGATACAAAACACTAACAAGCAGTCTTTTCAAAAGTAGAGGGCATTACACTTGGGAAAGCTACTTTATGTATTAAAAACAATCAAACAAACAAAATCTTGTATGCATTTGCCTGAACTTGCATGTGAAAAAAATGACCAAGGCTTCAATGTGATTTCTGTATACTAAATTATGTTTAGGAATTAAAGAGAAAATAATATTCACAAAGTTTAGATGTCTCTGCTGTAAAACTTTAAGGATACAATTCTACAGATCTGCAAGTAAATAATTTTCCTTTTTTTATGTGTCTTTCGTCTTGACTTTACATGAATTATTTGAACCTACTGTAAGACAGCATGTTAATATGAGTCACTTGGAGTTTGTTCTTTGGTCCCCGAAACCTGCTTAAGTGATTGTTATCAAAGTCAATGGCCCTTCAACACTGCAATAAATCACAGAAGAAAGGTTCCGAAATTCATTAGCTCTTGTCTTCTCTGTTTACTGAAGACCAGATGTGGAGCAATTTGGTCTTTAGCATCAGCATGACGCTTACACTGCCACTCCTGACAGACTTTTGAAATCTTGCATGCCGGGTCCAGAATTCACAGAAGCACGTCATAATTAATCGCAAGCCACTCCAGTGCTGTGTGTTCACTTGAAATGATAAATGCTTTAGAAAAGCCTCAGATGAACAGTAGCATTGCTCAACTGTGATGCCCAATTCAACAATAGGCTTCAGCAAGCGGATGCTTTATACCACAAAAAGGCAACTGCTTGGCTAAAGGAGGATAAGATTAAGCACGTGCTTAGTTTAGTCAGGTGCTTAAGTGCTTCACTGAAGCAGATCTGAAATCAGGCTTGCTTTGTTTTACCCATGACAGGTAGAAAATGAAAATGTATATGAAGCTAAGCCTGAAACAAAACTCCCAGTGAAATGGACAGCTCCGGAGGCAATCCGCTACAACAAATTCAGCATTAAGTCTGATGTCTGGTCATTTGGAATACTGCTCTTTGAAATAATCACCTATGGGAAAATGCCTTATGCTGGTAAGTGCTTTTACCTAAAGAATGATGTCTAACGTTTTCTTGCTTAAGAATGACATGTAAATGAAATGCCTGTACTGCGGGCATTTTAAAGGGTTAAAACTGTAAATACAGCAAGAAGGCTGCTCAGATGAGGCCTGGTTAGCGGGTCAGACCTTCTGACTGCCCCAAACTCCCTTGACGCTTTCTGTGATTCAAGCTTCCTCTCTCTGGAGCCAGCCTGCGTTGCATGGGTACCAAAGTGAAATGGCTATTTCAGATCAATATTCAGATCAAATATGCCAGTTCTCAGAATGTGAAAAAGGGAAGGTTTTCCTGTCTTCCACCCCACCTTTTTTTGAGGATATCTCATGGAAGAACACATTGTTATATGTGAAGTGCTGCAGAGGCACTTCAGGAAGAAGGTGTCTGAAAAACGAATCAGGGTGGTTTTATCCCTGTCCCTCATATTTGACTGTTGTAGTGGAGACTCTCCATAAAGAGAAGGATCACAAGAATTAGAAATAAAATGTCACCAACCACAAAAGTAGATTTAATGTTATGAGAGCAGCTATTATTCCTAGCACTGTAAGAAATCCTCAAGAAACCATGGCTCCAATAACACAAGATATCAGTGAAATGATTGACTATGACTCATTTTATGCTGGTGAGGAGAACACAAGGGAAGGACTAAAGCAAAAAAAAGTTATGCTGCATTCGTACATGCCTGAAGGCTGGTATGTTCACTATAAACTACATTTCACAGGGTCCCAGGCTGGTATTTCCTGTAAAAGTAAAAATTGATTTTGCTTTTCAATTCCCAACATCACCTCCTGTGAAACCATTTTGGAAAAAAAGAAAAAAAAAAAAAAAAGAAAAACAGCCCCCTAAATCCTCAACTCTTTCTTATATAAACTATAAGTGTGTTCATATGCACACACATACATAAATAAACTATTCAATTATAAATGATACGTAACACCACTATTCTTGGTATTGTCTGAATATATGTTCAGTGTTATCCCTTTGCAACAACAAAGTTTTCCTGTAACTTTACAGTAGAAAATGTCTCTGTGCTTACTTGGTGTTGCTTTCAGGGGTTTGTCCTCAGTCATCAGGAGAAGAGGTTATGTTGATCCATGCTGGCAGAGGAAACATCATTCACACATCTAGGGAAAAGATTATGCAAATCAAGATTTAGTTTAAAGAGTAGAAAACTCAAAGAGAAAGGGATAATAGTCTTAATATGCAAAGGCATAGCAAAGGTAGGAGAATGGTGACAGAACAGGCAGAATGCCATCAGGAGCGGCACTAGAGGAAATTTGAGACTGACATTAGGGAACACTTTCTAAATGTGAGGAAAATTCAGCAGTGGGACAGATTTTCTTGGGAGATTTTGGAGTCACTGACACTAGAGGGTTTCAGGAACAGTTTAAGCAAAAGAGATGTCACAATAATTTTGGCAAACCTGGGTGGTGGAGGAAAAGCCTTGTATATGTCCCTAATGGGGGAGCATTTCATTGCCTCATCTCAGTAAGAGACAGAGACATGCGGTGTCATTAAGCAGACCCTGAGCAGTCTGACAAACTCCTTTTGTCTTGCAGGTATGCCAGGTCACCAGGTGATTCAGATGCTGGACAAGGGGTACAGACTTCCCCAGCCGGACACCTGCCCGGCTCAGCTCTACCAGCTGATGCTGCAGTGCTGGAGCGCGGAGGCAAGCGGGCGACCCACCTTCGAAGATCTCTGTGGGCAGCTGGAGAGCTACTTCCAGACCGACTCCCCTTCCTATGCCCAGCCCATGGTGATATGAACCCCCGCAGGCAGGGGCTGAGGGACAGATGGTAGCCAAGGTGGCTGAACTCAGCACAGCCTCAGACTTGGAAGTTGTTATGGGATGCTGCGAAATTCTGGTACAATTTCATCCCTGTGCTGATACTCAAAGACACTTGAAATTTTTGCTGCTGGAAAGTGTTTTGCAAGTCTAACCATCAGGAAGCTGGAGGGGTGGGAGCTTCTAAAAAAAAAAAAAGTCTCTTATTTATTTTTTAAATAACATTGCAAGAATGAGCAAATGAAATGAGTGTTGCTCAATAACCATAGTAGCATTTTGTCATTTCTTTATTGGATTGATTATTTGCTATTCCTCAGATTTTTCTTTCTTACCAGGTTGTTCTCATGAAGGAATGTAATGGCTCTGCACAGCAGGATCTGTGCTTACAGAGTCCTTTCATTGTAAAAAAAAATGAAAATAATCTTGTGACTGTGATGATTGCAGAATTCAGATTAGTTGCCTTACTTAGACTTGAAGTACATGTACTTTTGCTATATCAGAAAATAAAACAGATGTCCATGGAATAAAAGGAATTATTTTGTTTTGTGGATGCAAAGAGTGATCTATTTTAATTTGTCCACTGTTCCTCTTTTGCAAGAATAAGCACAATTATTATTAGATCCTTGAAGCTGTTCTTAGTGTTGCTAAACAGTGCTACAGAACCAATGAGTTCATTGAAGTGTAAGGATTTGTTTTATAGTTATTAATTTTAGGAATATTGGAGGAGAAGATACTTTAACATGAACTCAGACTGCCTTAGCATTTTAGAGTGACACCCTTTCCTATCCTGCTGCCCAAATCACAGACCCTCTGGAACAGGACAATGCCCAGGGCAAGTCTAGGTATTTTGCAGAGGAATGAGCAAACCGTGCTTCTGTCTTCTCCAGATGTAACTTCAGTGTAGGAGATTTAAATAATAAATGATACATTTTATTTTGTTCCACGGGAAATGGAACCCAGGCACTTCTGCTTGCAGCCTTTGTAGTTACAGATTTAAGATTTTTTTTTTTTTTTTCAGTTTTTCTAATTAGCTATGATATTGGTTCTGCTAAAATCTGAGATCACTGTGACAGTTTTATGTTCTCAACTGTGAGGCTTAGAGTACAAAGTTTTAATTATTTACTTATGATTCATCTGTTAATTATTTAACAACATAATCCAAGAATTAAGAGCTGTACTGTGTTAACATAGTGTGAGCTCAGTATAACTGTGCTACCATTTTCCTCTAATATCAGAAAAGGGTGTAAATAAATGAAAAGATTCATCACTTTAAAGGCTGGGCAGCTTTTATTAAATCTTCTTCATTTTCTTTTCTTCTCTTCATACTTCAAATCCATTACTCCCAGTGCCTTGCTTCTAATTTTTCATTTCCTTTTCCCCTTCTCTACTTTGGAAGGCAGCACACCTTGCTTTTCTTTTATACAGATCTCTTACGTATTCACTCTTCAAAATTCCTTATTTATTGTTTTGCTCTTGCTTCCGTCTTACTACACTTAGGGTCTTTCCAGCATTCTGTCTCTGTTCACCTTCATTTTCTGTGCAGTCTACCAACCCTCTTTATACTCATTACATTTGTAAAGCACAATACAATGATAATTAATTAGCTGTCATAGCATCCATGTGAATTTGGAAAGTAGTCATCCACTCTGAAAGAAGAAGAGGTTAAATGGTTTTGCCAAATCCATCATGTTAAGGTTTGGTGTGCAAAGAACTGGGACACTCACAGGCCAAGTCTCCTGCTGTCCTCCATCCTTGGTTGTTTGGAGACTAGTGCTAGCTACTGGCTCATAACCCCAACAAGATGCTCTTTATGAGCATCAAACCTCCATCAATCCATGCATCTCTCACGTGGCTCGGAGCTGTGCTTAACACAGTTGCGGGATAAGGTTAGCAAATCCCACAGAGTAGGTTTATGTAATAAGAGTAGGAATACTGTTATTTGGAAAGATCTCTGAATCAGACTTGCAATCTTGATATGCAAGCGCTGTTTCTAACATGATTTTTCAGACTTAAAACATTAAGAATGTTACAAATAAAAGTTGAATTTGCCCAACTCAAAAAAGTGTTGATAAAAGAAATATAATCTTAAAAATCACAGGTGTGTGAAGTTCACAGGAGATGAGTTTCTGGGAAGAAAAAAAATCAACAGCAGGGAAACAGCAAAGTTTTCAGAATTCCAGATTATACCAACTGGTCCAAGCTGCTCTCTGCTGGCCTCTGCCCTCAGGTAGAAGGCAGCAGGATCTTGTAGGACTCCACTGAAGTGAAACCAGTAATTCTGAAGAAAGTACATCTGTACAATTAGTGTCTTCCTAAACCAACATTTGGGGAACAGGAGGTCTGTTTGTCCAGCTAAGTTGAATACTTTGTCTCCTTAATTTCTCTTGTAATCAAAGGAGAGAGATGACCCTTAGAACAGTGAATCACTGCACCAAAATTGCTTTTCTTCTCTGACGCGCCCCTGGCAGGCTTCTTTCTGTTTGTTGCTACAAAGTTATCCAGGCAAGATAAGAGTCTTTGCTCAGTGGCGTGTGTAATAACCCATGTGTTGTAAACTAAAAATAGCTGTTTCAAGGTCCCTCTACCAAGTGTGGCCTCATAAACCACCTGTAGCTGGAAAGAGCAGAAGCTGCAAGCGACCTGCACCCTGCTGAGCTGTGTGAGGAGCAGGCACCCGCATGTGATGGCCTCCAGGAGACACGGCCTGACAGCCTGGCCTGCTGCTGGCAAGTGTGTTCCCTTGCTGCTGCATCCTGCCGTTTTATCTCTAGTGCTTTCTCTTTGTGCACTTGCACGGATGCAGCCACTTAATGGAGCTTGGATCTGCCAGCTGCCCCAATCGTGTTCTGGCCCAAGGTGGGAGACAAGCAGCAGAACTGGCTGAAAGCAGGAAGTATATCAACTTTGGTCTGTCTCATTATAGGCATTACATCAGGGAAATTTCTTTTGTATTCGTCTTTGAGGCAGATTGTGCATGTTTGGCCTCCCCAAGGTGATGTACTGTAGGTGAAGAGGTGCAGTCAGACTTTCGTCTTCCAAGCTTGAACACCATATCCACTGCATTGGTGTGTGTCCTGAGACCAGTGCACACTCTTTGCTTAGCAGAAGTGGAAAAGAAGGAAAGGCAAGAAAGCAGGTATGTTATGGGGCAAGGGCCTTCACTTTTCTCTTGCAGTGAGTTCCTCTGAGAAAGCCTGGTGCCTGGTAGAGTCCCTTTGCCACTACCAATAATCCAGCTGAGGCCAAGCTTGGAAATCACAGATGCTGCTACGAGATGCAGTGGTTCCTCTTTCTGGCTGAAATCCATGCACTTGCACTTGCTCCCTTGTTTTACCTGTCCATAAACTGCTGTAGTAACACTGAGATACTTCGACACTAATATGAGCTCTACTTTTGGATCTCTTTTTCCCTGGGCTGGCAGGGGAACAAAGGAGAGAAAAATCAGCAATGCAATGGATCAGCAAAGCTCTGGAAATAAAGAGTAATATGGAAAATTAATAATTTATTTTTAGCTCTTTCCATTTTTTTTTCAATCAAATGGATCTATTACCAAGAAAGACTGGAGAAAGAAGGTGGAAAAGAGTAATGAACCTTTACAGAGTTCAATTCGCTTAAGGGCAAAGCAACAGGCAAAACTATACTTTTATAAGTTTTATTCCATTTTATAATGATTTTATTTATATGACAGATAACAATTATAGTCAGAAGTTTTTGCTATGACTTGATTTAAATTAAACATCAAGGTTATCATTTCCAGTTATAGTGCATAGCGAGATGGGTTTAACTTATCTCATTGAGGCCTTTTATGTTCAAGGTTCTGCTGCAGCTATCTATTGCACTTGTTTTCACCTGATGGATAGTGGAGGGAAAATAATGGATTCGATTATGAGAAAGAGTAATAGATTTTTTTTGAACTGACATAAATTTCTATGTTTAGATAGAATAAAAGGATCAGGAAGAGATAAGTTGAATTTTCTACAATAGACCAGTCCTTGTGAAATTCAATTCACATAAATTGCACTGAGACGTCTTTTATGTAATTTTTTATTTATGTAATTCTGTTATTCTTTGAGAACTAAATCATTTTATGTAGTCTCACAAAAGATAACTTTAAAATGTCCAACCAGAAAGAAAGAACCTCTATTTTTCTTAAACTCTCCATTCTTCAAGAAGCTATGGAACAATGCAATTGAACTGCAGGTATTAGGGAGACCCTAGTGTTTACTTTTTACTCCCATTGGAGAATCTTTGCTCACCTAATCTTCATTTAAGAACATATGCAGGGATACTAAATACGTGATTGGGTAACAGGGAACGCTCCTTCACTTGTACTGCTTTCCTTTTCTTGTCCATTGTGTCTCATACTTGCTCGCTGAATGACTCGACAATGAGCAGCAATTTTGTTCGTATGGATTTGTAACCTAGAGCATGCAAGGAACTGAATCAGCAGAATGCATTATTTTATTGTGGTCTAAACTGAACAAACTTTCAGTGCGTAGAAATGGAGCACACAACTCATGCAAGTGATTGTTCCTTATGCCCTCTTAATGTGCTTTTGTTTCACTCTCTCAAAAAGTGATGTAGTACCATGTTCACTTGGTGCTCCCATGGTCATTGCGAGTCACTGCTCAGCTATTTGTAGCATATGGATCTTGGGGCAGATAAAAATACTGCACTTAAGAGTTGTGCCACTGTGCTCAAAGAAATACAGATGTGTGGTATATTTTTTACGGAAAGCTGTGTGGGCTAGATGTGTTATCCAGTGGGTGACAGACCCCTGCCTCTGCCACCTGTTCCAAAAGTTTGCCTGGAAGAACTCTACGTATGCTCAAACAAAATACTGAACTGGGGTCTATGAAAAAGACTTCATTCTATCCGTGCTTACTGTTAGCATGTCCATGTAATTTATTTTTTCAGTCTCGTGTTTCTCAGGAATGACTAATACAAAAGAAAAAAAAATCAATATGAGAAATGGCATGTATAAACAAGCTGAGGAAAGCAGTGGAAAGTACTTTGGCATTTTAATCTTCACAGCTACATTGTGCTGAAGAATTCAGTATTTCCTTATTTTGGTATAGAGAAAATTGAAACATACATTTGAAGCATTCAGTATCCTAGAAAAGAATCTAAGCCAATTCCTGGACCTATATATCAATAGAATTGAAAAACATGGTATAAATTGTACCTTGGTTCCCACCACTATTTTCAGCAAAGTAAATTCTGCTAAAATCAGAAAGACATGTGAGAAGACAGGTATGCAATAACTTCTTTCTTTCTTCCCACTCTCCCCAGGTTTCAAAAATATTATTACAGGAGGATTAGAACTCTCACGGAGTAAAGAGACTTCTTTTGTTAAGCTGAGAGATATAGTTTTTTGCTGTTCTTTTTCTAAAGCAAGGAAAAAAAAAAGAAGAAAGTTGAGCCTTGAAGATTATTCCCAAAACGACCCTTCAAAAAAAGGGATAAATATAGGAAGTGTTTATCATACTTTTACAATTGGTCAGGTATTTAGAAAAAACAATAGTAAAAGATTTGAGACCAAACAGAAAGTTGCTGCTGAATTTATGAAAAATACTCTTTGGATAAGCTGGTTGTACAATTTACACTGTTAAAGAAAAGAAAAGCATACTGCACTGCATTCATTTTTCTAATTACTTTGATATAAATATCTGAGTATACTGATTGGATTTCCATGTTTTAATGTATTAGAGAATTCAAATATATATACAGCAATACCAAAACAGTTTTATTTTTATTTTCTCTCTCTCTTTGTTGCTGTATGGCTTTATCTGTCTGTTTAGAACAATATATAACATTCTAAAGTTTTTGTTGTTGGTTATGTGTGGTTTTCAGTATTGGTTTTTCTCTCACTATTTTTAACTGCAAAAAATTTACTTGGATGTTTTTATACTATGATTAGTTTATTTACATTTGCAAACTGCAAAACTTGTTTGTATTCCTGAGTGCTCCATTACTCTGCCAAGTATTCAAAACAACGAAAAATAGAACACAATTCATTCAGTGTGGTTTGGGTGTCTTTCTTTTTTTCCTTATGAGGCAGCTGCTTATAAATGAATACCTATCCACTCTGTACCATCACAGGCACCTCAGTTCACCTCTCTTTCAGAAACCAGAAGAATGAAAACTGAACTTGCATGTTCTGAAACTCCTTGACTCTAAGGTAACTTTGCATCAAAATCAAAAGTTTCAGAAATATATATTTCACTGTTCTATTTACCTCACCTTCTAAATGTAGGCACTGGTTCTCTGAAGTCAGCAATGCCACATGAAGCCACACTCTTATTACAACACTTTGATAATAATAGTCTCTCCTCCTTTGGTTGTTCCACCATCAGTGTTGTCTGCCTCTTTAGCAAGCTGGCTCTCATCCATACTCTTGTCCCTGCCAGATACCAGATCAGTTCTGGAAAGAGAAGCATGCAGTAACAAGTTAGAAGCCTACAGGTCTCCTCTGATTTATTTAACTGTCGCTCTGCCACACATTCATACATTGAATTAAGATAATAAAATAGACTCCTATTGCAGCTGACAGGCTGCATTTGGAGTTAATGAGAAATGACTCAACACAAATCTTTGGGACTCCTCAACTATGAATTAATAATATTACTATAGTCAGATTAATAAATGTACTGGAATTTGGAAGAAATGAGGTATGAGAGATACTACATTACAAACTTCACAATGGCTTTCCCTGAAAGGGGAACACAGGCCTGTTTCTGTAGGAAGGGGTGGTAGGAAGGGAAATTAATTGATGGTAGGGCACAAGAGATTGTGATGGTTCCCTAAATTCCTGACATCAACCCCTTAATATTGATCTGGCATTTTCCTGTGAGATTAGTAAAAGAAAATGGACCAGGCTTTTGCTGGAGGAAAAGTCAGCAATACAGGGCATGACTACAGTTTAAGGCAGGGGTGTCAAACTCATTTATGCCAGGGGCCACAGCAGCCTTGCGGTTGCCTTCAAAGGGCCAAATGTAATTTTAGGACTGTATAAATGTAGGAGTGAAATCTGAAAATGCATTTGACACCCCCAGACTGAGATGCTAACAAAGTGTAAATCCGCAGCCATAGCTGGATCAGATGGCAGGCTGGTTTACTCTTTTTCTGCCTGTACTGTGACTACATGAGGGTCTGGCCCCCAGGCAATCTGCCTCAAAAAACAAACACATATCAGAGACCAAAACTGAGAGAAAATTTCATCACTCTAAGTTACCTTTAAGAAAACCTCTGCCTTTGGTTACAATCCTGTAAAGCAAACAATGGTGACAATCTTCAAGTATCTGTTTTTAGGCTATAGATCTGTGTATGGGTACCCCAATCAGCTTCAGGCTGTCCAGCTGGAGAAGTTGCTGTCATCTGGCTACGGCCACTTGAAAAAAGCAGTTCTTAATTGGGATCATTCTGACTTTTGATGTGGATGAAACCTCTGATTTCTGAAATGCCACAAGTTCGCATTGGAGCCTGCACGCAGCTAAAACAATGTTCTTGCCTCAGAAATTCTGCAGGGAAGGGGTTTGTTTCGGCAAGCTTTTGTACCCTGCTCAGCTCCTTTCCCACGATCTTTGAGAGATTTTGCAAGACCAGGTTGCAGTAGCAAAAGGCCCATTCCTAGTGCCACTGACTTTCTGTATTAGCAGAAAGTAGGTGAAGGATAAGTTTACACAGTTTCTCAGGAGAGTATAGCTAAAAAGATGTGGAAGGAAGAAGAGAATTCAGATAAATAAATGAATAGCTTTTTTTTGAATCAATTATTCATTTACATCTTTAGGTTTGTATCCATTTACATCTTTAGGTTTCATTTAATCCTTTCCACTTTGAAGTTTATTAAGCTTTTTTTGGCCTCACAGGAAAATCTATTCCTAACCAAAGCCATTACTAATGTCTAGAACATTCTAGCTAATTTTAATTTAGCTTGGCAAGGGTAACTTTTAGTGTCAGACTGATGGAATTAGCTGAAAGTTGGAATCATTCCTATGCCAAGATCTTTTCCCATCGTGCTTGTAGCTTTAGCCCTGTATAACCTCCTAATGCCACAGACTGTTATGTAGGGTCAGCAGTGGGATAAAACAGCTTCAGGCTGATCCAATAACTCTCCCCATCCTGGCACCACAGTGGTACATGATCCTATTATTGCGTGTCCAAGTCCTGAAAACTCTTTCCGTCTCCACTTCAGAAGTATGCAATGTAGCTATGATTTTCCTCTAATCAATTGTCATGCTAATAAAGGAAGTATATTTGCTAATCCCTGCCTCACAGAGTGATAAGAGATTTCACTATACTTGTGGTTTCTGGAGGTCTGATAAGTGCTTATCACATCCTCTTGTAGATCCCAAAGCTCTAAAATAATTTCGTGAAATTTTAATATCCATCCTTGAGACAAAAGATGTGGCTCCAGCAATCAGTTATCATGTGAAATGATTCTGAAGGGCAGAGATAAAACATCCAGAGTATCAGAGAATAGCCATAATTTATTTCTTTAATTCTTTGTATTACTAAATGATGAGTTATAATGAGATATTACACAAGATTTATTAAGGCTGGATTTTGGAACTTTACTGCGGGAAACATACTTAAAGTTATAAATTGTTTATTACATTGGTCCTTCTTTAGCCTGATATGTGGAATAACTGTATTCTCAACAGTGAATTCTTAATGTACTTTACAGCAATATAATTTAAATCTAGTGCAAGTGTCAAATATTGATTTGGAGTTAACTCATGACTGATATCTAAATCATGATGGTGATGTTTCTTAAGGCTAAAAACATCTGACCCCTTACTTTATTATCATTCATATTTTATGAGTAAAATTAAACTTCTGTCCTTCTAAAATTAAAATTTACAGTTGCACACTTTCAGCATGAATACTTTGCTGTACCTATGGAAGTAGTTAAGAAACCTTCTGGTACTTCAAATAGGCTTTTCGAAATTAGGAAATAGCAATTTTCCTTATGATATTTGGTGCATCAGACAAAGGTGTGATTTCAATCTGCATGGATATAAGAGGGCAAGATTTATGTTACAGAATGTCTTGGGTGCCACCAGCAAATAGTTGTAGAAAACTAAAATCTATTCCCAGCCTCATGGAGAAAGCTGGAGAAATGTATCACAGAGTTAGCCTCTGCAGTTTTGTCATGTTTTGACCTCACTGTTAACAACCCCTGCACTATCTGGGAAAAATACATCAGCTTAGCCAGCATAAGTTTCAACAGCTGCAATGAAGATATACCCTCTGCACTTTTGAGAAATTGATAAGGAGAAGGCTAAATCATGTAGTCATCCAAGCTCAGTATTTTGGTTTCAAAAGAGAGAGATGAAAGTTTAATAAATAGTGTTCTGAACAGCACTTTGGGCAAGCTTTTAAAATGCCATTGTTTCATACCCATCACAGGTAACTCAGAGTTCCGTACATTGCAGATGGTCAGCTGGATGCTTTTACCCTGTGTTACTGCAGATGAGCTGTTACTGGGTTCAGTTAGTAGATTAAGAATGGCCTGTACAAACTGCAGACTTACTTTTGATTTGCAGTGTAACACACTGAAAAATCTTTATGTGCCTTAACTGAATGAAGGTGAGACAAAAAGGCAAGCAAAGAAGGATAATGCCTACAGAAGTAAGGAGCTCTGGTCTAAAAACCAGCATTGCAGTCAAGAAGGTTTGACAACTAAACATCTGGAGTCCTCCTCCAGATGTTTCCAAGACAATGAAGTAAAAATTCTGGATCTCCTTGTGACACCGTGTGAGTCCCGTAGGATTTAGATGTCATTTGACGATCTCAGCTAGAAAAAAATAATTCAAATAAACCCACCAAGCTCATTTTCAAATACACAAATTCCTTTGGCTGTTTGACTGCCTTTCCTTGTGTGGCATAGGAGATAGTACCAGTATAAACTTTACAAAAGTCTTTTTTGAAGTTTTTGGAGGTCGGTACACTAGTCCCTGCAAAAAGCGCAGTGGTGTACTCTGCGTGGCATTAGAAACAGCCTCCTCTGTCTCCCCACCTTGAACAACCAGGCGCTTTGGCATAGGGCAGATCTGGGGGGCACACCCACATCTCTAGTCACCTAATGGTTGGCTTGAACTACTTTGGTTCTATCGTAACAAATAGGATGCTATGAAATAATAATAGGGTTTTCATACCTATATTTAGGAAGTGTGACTGAGAAGCTCTTTCTTCCAGAGTAGTTAGTCAGAAGCCCAAAACGCCAATGTCAAGATGGCTCATCCTCTGCTCATGCCGATGGCAGCCTTGCAGAAACACCTGGCATCAGCAAAACAGTTCCTGACAGCTGGAGCATTTGCACCCAGGGTTGCACACCAGGCACTAAGGGAAGAGGCAGGGCCAAACAACCATCCTGGGTGGGAGGCATGGTGCTGGGTGCAGGGCAGGTGTGGGCTGCCCTCAGGCAACAGCTGTATCTCCCTCCTGGCTGAGAGTGGCATGTGCTTCCTAGGGAGGGCTGGGAGCTGGATGAGGCTGCAGGTTCCCGATCAGTGGCCACTGCCAGGGGCTTTCCAGTCTGGCCCCCATCCCAGGGTCTCCCTCATCCCTTTTTTCTGCTCTGTGGTTCAGCTTAAAGAAAGGATACTCCAGCAGCCCTGTAGCCTTTGTAGGTTATTTTTTGGGGGGTGGGGAGGGGTGGGGAGTGTATGGTTTTTGTATGTGTGGGCTTTTTATTGGATTTGTTTTTAAATTGGCTTCAGCAAATGCGTAAATGGTTACAGTTACAGAATGGCTTGGGAAGCAATGTAAGACCCTGGGGGGAGCCCCCTTAATGGTCAAACTTCTTCCTTACCCCATATTTCACTAAAACATCCTTCAGTTATGATGCTAATCACAATATTTACAAGCAGGTGTTTGCTCAACATAATTTTACCTTCTCTGATCCTTGTAGCTGTTATTGGAAAGCCCTGTCAGTCTTGAACTTGAGTTCAACCTTTAACATTTCTGAGATAAGAATTTCCTTTCCCGTCTTTCCAGACAGGGGGAGGGGATGAAGGAGGACAACTCTGGATGCAGAGGCAGATACTTGTTAGCATTTGCTTATTTGATTCCTTCTCCCTCTCCTTCATGGAAGCTACTGAAGCCCAGGAAAAAAGTAGAGCAGAAACACGCTGGTATAAATTATTCAAGGTTGCTGTTGTTTCTACAAAGAAGCCAGGAGGAGTCTGCCCATAAAACATTAACATGAAATTTTTGAGTTGTGATGGCTGGGTTGGGAGAAAAAAGCTTAGCTTAAGAATGAGAACGTTGTTCTGAGGAAACAGAGATATTTTTTAAAACTGTGAACAAACCTGCTTTGTCACTGACTTTCACAGAGGTTTCCAGTGTTTATGAGTTTAGGACAAAGAGAGATGGGGAGTAGAGGAGGGAATAGTAAAATCTTAGACGGTCTTGTCAATAGGTTACAAAAGATCTGTTCAGTGTTGCTACAGGAAATGAGGGTCAGAGTCCAGCTGTGTTTAAATTTTCTTTGGTTAAAATTGAGATGTGATCCACTTGCCCTACTTAAAATGTTGAAAACCAGTATTCCTTCTGATTGACGATTTGGAATCTTAACTCAGTTGTGTTCTGTCTGATTTCCCTGGAGACTTCAAAGTACAAAAGGTGCAAAGATGGTATAATTTTTTATTTAACTTCAGTAGATAGTAAAAATACAAGGATGCCAAATTCCCTCATCTGATAGAGCATTTTTTTTCAATTAAGAAGTCCTACAGCAATGTCAGATGCCCTCTATTTAATGACATCCCTGTATCTTAGAACTAAAATACTGTTTTGGACAGACTGAAGAAGGGTTTCTAGGTGAACAAAACATCTCACAGGACTAGAGACAGTGAATTATGTTTTATGTTTTATGGAGCAACTATGTAGAATTTATGAATTTGTCACCATATTTTTTGACTTTGTACCTTTAGCTCAATGTTTCAAATCTTTGACTGCTATGATATAGCCCTATGGCCTTTCTCTTTTTCCCCATAGGTGATTCAAGTTTTCTTTTCCTAATGCATGGTTTTCTGCAAAAGCAAGGTCTGCTACCTCTATAGAAACTAGGGATAAAAGGGGTACTCACAAAAGGCTAGCCTACAGAATTAGATTTCCTTCTTCTCTTTTTCTTTCTATATATAATTTGTATATAGTACTATTTCATTTCCCAGTTGAATTTTTCTTTATTGTTTTTTTCCCTCTTAGGTTGATTTTTTTTCTCCTCTTTGTCCTTCAGTGTATGATTTTCTTTTTGACTGCTCACTGTTCTTTTTTCCCCAGATATACAGTGCCAGTAATATTTTTAACAGATGAGTACATTTGAAATGATGCAAACTGATCCTGCCCACTTTTGTCCAGGCAGCACAGGAATATAAGACCATTGCATACTTACTCAAAGGTAAGAATCAGAACTATGCCTTCTACTGAACTTTCATCAAATAGAGGCATCTAAAATGGAAATAGCCTATGTGATATAGATCTGTTTAATCTCCCTCTTGTTATTGAATGCATGGCAGAAATGCCTGGAGTAATGCTTTAAAAGAATCTCCAAAGAGGAGACTTTCAACTTCCAGGTCTGCTCACTGTGGGAAGAGGCAAATCTGCGGCACTGAATGTCATTCCTGATAATGACAGTCAGGCATTCCCGTGCAGACAGATCCCTGTTCCCACTTACGCAGGCCCATGACCTTGTTGGGGGTGGGGGTTTATTAATTCAAAGGAAACCAAGGGCTCTATCTACCAGCCTGTGTAACTCTGAGCAGAGAAATATTCTCTGGTGTTTACTGCTTGCATTTTTAACAGATTAAAAAAATACTATTCAGGGTATGTTTTTCTTTTCCACACAGATTTGTTTCTTTCGTATCCTCCAAGGTACCAGCTTCTGCAGCCATCCACACATGCAGGTGACGGCTGAGAGCACCACTCAGCAGGTGACAATGGCATGAGGTAGCATTTGCTGTGCAGCTTTGTGCCAAAACTCTGCTGCCAGAGTGCTCCAACTGTTCACTCTCCATTTTTGTCTTGGCTCAAGGAACAGCCACCTCCTGCCACGTCTGCTACTACAGAGCAGGAACGAGATTCTCACCATTATCACAGTTCACCAGCCAACTCCTACTACTTCTACCACCTGCAGAATGGGCATGAGCAATCACATTTATTCAGTGTACTTTCTTCCCACATGTTAACCCAGACGTGCCTTTGGCTTGCCAATCACTTGCTCCTGTGCCATTAGAATTGTACATGTAATGCTCCTCTGTCTTTTGGATGGAGGCAAGACTGACTAGGTCTCACCTGTACACCAAAATGCTTGGCTTGACAAGCCAGAAAGCTTCATTCTCTGAATTAAAAATGCCAAGTCAAAGTGCTAAGATAAAATCCCCTTCATGCACTAAGTTTGGCATGATGCTTGGAGGTGGTGGGCTGAGCAACCATATGGGAAATCTGTGAGAGGCTTCAGGCTTTTCTTTCCCCAAGGGCTGGATGCAAAAGAAAACGCAGCTCTAATGTGCTGAGTCTTTGGCATGAGTGAGCCAGGCAAAGCAGCGAATGATTGTTCACTCCCAGATGCTGGTTGATTGATGGGAACTGAATTGGTGATAACTCCTGAGGGAAATGTTTGCCCTGTCTTCCATCTGGAGCTGCTGTGTTATGACTCATGGAGATGGCGATTGAACAGGCTGTGCTGGCAGACCTTCCCAGGCAAGTCAGACTGGAGGCTGGGGAAACAAGCAAGTTATCCAGGGGTGCCTGGAGTGAAAGGAGTTTGATGTATCTAATGTTGATAGCTTTCATAAAAACACAAAGTGCTGGAAAATTGGAGAGGGTAAAAAGAAAACAGAGTGTCTCTCTGTCTTTAAGACATGGAAACAATTGCAGATGGCATCTTCCATTTCTCAAAACTGCTGCTTCCTCAGGGCCATATTCTGCCCTTGCATCTGTTTGATGCATTACTGTGAAGTGCTCTGATTTAGCATGCAAGGGTGTCTCAGCTGCCAGAGTTTAAATTACAGCCAGAGACTATCTTGTCTTTTCTTGAGCCCAGTGTCCTTCTCTGCCTGCAATTCACTGTAAGGTTCTGAACCAAATGTGTCATTGCAATGCCATGTGTAAGACAAATTAAGACACACTGGTATCTAAACATGAAATGGCCTTCATTAATGGGTATAAAGTAGTGTTTCTTCATCTGAAGCAGGTGTAATATTAATAACCTGCTTCATTTTTTGTAGCCCAGGGAAAACAAAGCTCTCAAGAAAATTCAGGAAAAACGAAAGTATAGGCATAAATTGTGCTATATGGTACAATAAAAAGAGATATCACATGCCAAGAATCATTATTGAGAGTGATATCTGGGGCAATTATGAATGTTGCAAAGTATTTGGAAAACACTACTCAAGTTCTCTGACTTTCTAAATATACTGAGAAATAAGTGTCTCCAAATCATGTAATATTGAAGAAAATACCAGTCAAGTTACCCAGAGCATGGCACTTCTATTCTTAAAAGACACTGAAGCTGGTCTATGTACAGAATTTCTATTGCACTTCTGGGTAGAAAAAGAGAGAAAAAAATCTTTTAACTCTCTTCACAGAGACAAATCCCCGCATGCACACTGCTGAGGATCCAAGGTGGGTTTATGACAGTTATTCAGTGGCTTCAGTTCTGAGCAAAATATCCACCCATATTGTCTTAAAAGAAAAAAATAATTTTGTTTTTGGTTATTTTAGCCAAAAATATAGATTTGTGGCTTTTTTAATTACGATTTTATTTATTTATTTATTTATTTATTTATTTATTTATTTATTTCGGGGGGGGGGTATCTGTTTTTACTCTTTAACCTACAAATGACTGAAAGGATAACAAATTTCACAAGGTTTTCTATGTTAAAGAAATTTCACTTCCTGTAGTGATTTCATTTACTGTTCAATAGGTTCAATACATACCTACATAGAACTAGAAAAATAACCTTCCTTTTTAAAATTTTCAATAAACCTTTAATTATTTTTCTTTTTAATCAATCTTTCCTTTAAACTCTCATTTTACTGCCTATTATTTTTCTTTCTTTCACCTATAGTTTAGAATATTGTTTAAATATGTAATTGTATATACTCATTCAGACTAGACAAATACATGCAAGTTCACTCCTTTTGTATCTAATTTTTTTTGTAACATTTTGTATGTTACTTTTTTTATGAAAAATGATATTTTCCTGAAAAAACTCTTGTATTATACATGATTTTCATTTCATAGAATAGAACAGCTGTTAAAAATAAAAAATGAGTGAAAGACTGTCAGAGGAAGTGCTTAATTGAAAGGTCTTCTAATTGAAAGGTTTATAACCTTTGCTATCTATCCAAAAAGTCCCACCTCTAAGCTCTTTTGCATTCAAAGTGAAGTGTCTAGCATACAGACAAGAAACAAGCTGAGGGAAATGATTGCTGCTCTTTTCTTGTCTCTTTAATGTTGTTGGAATTCCTCAACTGAGTGTGAAGCATTCTGTCCTTTATGGTGTCCTTGAATAAACATAAAATGACATTTTCCCATCTATGGTAGACACAAGTTCGCTGAGCAGTTGTAGGAAAACCTGAAGACTTTACTAGGCTTCTCAAGTTGAGGCTCTCTCAAGTGAATTCTTCCTCCTGTTGCAGCTACTGGACTGCATAACCTGTAACACCAATAGAATTTTAAATATTTTAATTACTTTACGTTAACCTTTGAAGATATTTTCTGTATCATCTGAAGAAGCGATCTGTGTGATTTTTTAATGAATATACTTGGGTAAAGAGGATTTCTAAACACTGTTTTCCTTTATGGTCCTTCCATTCTGCTCTAAACAGTTAAGGTAGAAAAGCTATCACCGTTGAAAAGACCACCTATGCAAAGCAATGTTTGCCCTTGTCCAGTGAAAAAAGATAATGATGCTAGATGCTGTTTGTACCTAATGGTTAGGTAACAGAGCTGTTCAAAATTTCTTGACACATACACACACACAAATCTTAAATATATGTTACTAAGAAAAAGTCAGTTCTGATGTTTTTCTATTTTTTTAATTAATCTAATCAGTGGAATTTTAAAAATTTGCATCCAAATAAATATGTTGTCTTAAAATATCAATATGGTTTGTTAATGATATAGTGAAATACTGAGTCTAAATTCTCTTAATATGCTAAAATGTTTTCTTTCACTAAAAATAGAAACATATTTAAATTCTTTTTATGTTAAGGATTTTGGAATTTGCTCTGAACAAAACAAGCACTTCTGCTTTTCATTTTAATTACAGGCCAACTGGAAAATCTTAAAATCTCTATAGAAAGAGAATGGCATTTTCCCTTAAACAACTTAATTCACACAGCTAATCTCTAAGAGATTTTCTGACTCCTCTAAAGAAACAGGAACAGTGAAGAGAATCTTTTTAGATGCCTATATTCCAGACCACATCTGGAATATGTCCAGTTCTGGGCCCCTCAGTTCAAGGACAAGGAACTGCTGCAGAGAGTCCAGTACAGAGACACGAAGATGATGGAGTGGAGCATCTGCTTTGGAGGAAACTGGGGGGTGACCTCATTAATGTTTATAAATATGTAAAGGGTGAGTGTCACGAAGATGGAGCCAGGCTCTTCTCAGTGACAACCAATGATAGGACAAGGGGCAGTGGATACAAACTGGAGCACAGGAGGTTCCACTTACATATTAGAAGAAACTTCACAGTGAGGGTGACAGAACACTGGAACAGGCTGCCCATGGAGGTTGTGGAGTCTCCTTCGCTGGAGACATCCAAAACCTGCCTGGATGCCTTCCTGTGTAACCTCATCTAGGTGTTCCTGCTCTGCTGGGGGGATTGGACTAGATGATCTTTCGGGTCCCTTCCAATCCTTAACATTCTGTGAATTCTGTAAAAATCACATTTTCATATTATTGAAATCCCAGCACTGCATGATATTTAGGTCAAATGAATTATCTCTAAGCTATACAACCCCTGAACTATCAAATGTGAGATTATTTTAGGGCCATGAACAACCTCTAGGTTTATGGAATTCCAATGGTTTCTTTCTATTTTTAAAAATTAATGCCATTAGAACTAGAATTAAAGGTTTAGAAATTGCTTAACAGAACTGGATACTTAACCTGAAAATGTAGCAACAATAACAGATAAATTCCACATTGACTTGTAGTGGAAACCTGTTACAACTTTCATTTAGGCAAAAAAAAAAAAAAAAGGAAACGGAATCAACTTTTAAAGATTGTAAAAGAAAAATACTGAAATCAATGCTGAAATGAAGTGTTGTGCTATATAAATAAGGAAAGATATGATTTTTGACAGAAAGTGTGTAAACTATTGATTTTTACCATAATTTATTTTTTACTAAAACAACAACAACAACAACAAAATCAAACAATTAACTGAAATGGGAACACATTTACTAAATGTTGCTGAACGTGTCTTTGTATTTTCTTCCTTTTCAGTCAGGATACTTATAAACAAGCTAAAGTATTAGTCACATCTTTAGTTACTCACCTAGTTTCGAAGGAGAATTCACTGTTTTTGAGTTCTTTGTAGTCATACTTTCAATATATCATGTGGAAACTAAAATTATTCTGTCCAGCCTCTGTGAGTATTTTGGCATCAACGCACTCAAATAAATTAATTTGTTTCCTCTCCAGCTGTTTGGCTTCAAAGTACTGTGGGAACTTTTTCAAGTAGTTTTACAACTATATAGTTTTATAGTATAAAGTTGCACTTACAGTTTGGTTTAGGGTTTTGTTATTAGATGTAGATCAAAGTGCATACACAAAATGGGATAAGAACTGTGGATTCTGTCACGGCACAGCTATCATTACCATGAACTAATTTGGCCTAGGCTTGCTATTTAAAGGTCACAAAATTCATAAGAGGCAGAAAACCAAATCCTGGGCTCCCAGTACTTATACATAGACCATGTTCACCATTTCATTTCTGTAATACACAAGCTGTGATATTTGTGTTCTGGAACTGCCTGGTTAGGCCTTTATTGCTCTGAATGCCTTAATGGCCTTTTATGTATGGATGTTAAGTGTTGCGCACCTCCAGAATCATCTAGTGGAAAGCAGTTTATGCAAGCACAGGCACGATGAAGGGCTCTCAGAGGACTTTACTGTGAAAGTGGAATGTAGTTTACTATTTTCATGCCTAGATAAAATGTGGCTGTTTCCTGTTTTCCTCTGTATTTTTTTTTCCCTTGGTAGGAGAGTTCTAATTTTATTTCTATTGTAAGTGCAGATAAAATCTGTTCAGTAATAATAACAATAGAAAATCACAGATTTGCATAAGTCTATTATTTAGCCACTCTTCAAAACACATTTTAAAAGGTAACTGTGGAAACAAAGAAGCCTGGGACAGACTCACTGTTTAATTAAGTCAGCCTGTTACACCCTCCAAAAAAATTTACCCATTATGATGCATCAAGAAGCAAGGATGGTTTTCATCTCTCACTGCTCTCAGACAATTTTTTTCTTAAAAAAGTTTCACTAGTTGCTCAATATGTACTTTTAGTTCTATACAAAAAGGAAGAATTGTACCCAGTTACCAAAGACAAAAAAGAAGTCACAAATCTGTTCACAATCAAACTTCATTAAGAGGCTTAAGCACTTTTTTTTTTCCAAGATGCAACAAAACATAATTATTTAATATCCACCCAAATTATTTTAATGGCGAGGTGAGAAGGGGAAAGTGTCCATACAAATGTTGAGAACTTGTGAAGTTGGTGAATCCTATAGGATACTAAAAGATTGGAGTTCTTTAACTGTTCCTTACCTCTGCAGAAAGGTTGGAAATTACCCCAGGAAGAGACATGGCTGTGAGTGCAACACTTTTCTAAAGACATGACTAAACAATATATGACAGAAAATAATACTGACAAGGTGATCTGATTCTGAAAGAGATACACATACAGGTTCCTCACCTCAATGCAATGCTTCAATGTCCCAGGATCTATCAGGATTAGTATTTTTTAGCCCAAATGAGTGAGTGTGCCAATTGTCCTGTCATGTGAGAGATCAGAGGTTTCGACTTATTCATGACAGTTTGTGTACGCAGTGGACTCAGTGATCCTGCTTGATCATGACAGGATTATTGTTGCCTGGTGAAACCCCAATCAGAAATGTTTTTTTCCTACAGATTACTGAGACTTTCCCTATTTTTCACAGCTACCTTCCCCTCAGTCCAAAACGTAACTAAAACTGAAGTGATCAGGTCATCTAACTGGGTTGAAGACTAAATTTTTTTCAAAAAGCGTAGAATGCGAAACCCCAGTTTTCCATACTTAATAAGAGTGCTTTGATTCACTGGTGACTATCTGCTACATTTTCTTTCACTTTTTCATTCCCTTCTTCCCTTCCTCCCTCCCTCCAGTTTTGACCAGAATTACACAATGGAAAAAAACCCTGTCCTATTGAGAAGTAAATTAAAATTTGAATATTTCTATAATAAGTTTTTATTTCCAAGGCAGATATTTCCCAGTTTCCATGTGGATCAGCTCTCAGTTCAGTGTGATTTCTTTTCTTCCTTGCACACATCCATCTCCTCAAGCCACTGAAACTTGTTTTTTTTTTCCCTCCCCTGATGGTCCTCCCACAGGTTTGTTGATTAGATGAAAACTATTCAACATTCTCTTTAAGTTTGGAAGTGATAACTGGCTGCTCCATTGCTATGTAGTTTATTTAGCAACCAAACCATTGTGTTGACTTAAGAATGACACCGTCGCTCTTTAGTGCAATGTTCAGATAATGGTCTTCTGAGACAGTCCTGTTGCCAAAACATAGAATATTCTGGAGTCTCTCACCTCCCATATACAACCAGTTGTAGAGTTTAGGTGGTAGCTTATACCATCTGAAATGAGTAATGCTGCTTGCTGTGAGCCAGCCTTGGAAACTGTATTGTCAGAAGCAGGAATACATGTTATGGGATCATAATGGATTCTAATAGATTTATATAAAATTTATATAAAGTAAAATTCTATTATGCCTACTTATGTATTCTCTTGTACTTACGTTAAGCAGTGACAAACTAATTACTGACACTGAAATCACTTAGTGCTCCAATTTCTCCATATTCTATAGTTAATGCTTTCATTTCCACATGCAAATCACAGGATACCTGTAGGCCTGGCTCAAGGCCAGGTAAGAGGCTTTACCTCCCTCTTCTCTCATTCTTGCTGTACTTCACTGTTCTACTTGGTGAATATATTATTAGGAGGTTATGTTGAAAGAGGATAAAAATGATGCAACATCTTCATTAACATTTATAGAAAGCTTCAGATCCAGCTTTTTATTTGCCATGCCTGTATTATTCTGAAAGGTAGCATGCCATGGAAAAGCAATACTCACCTGGTACAAAAATATAGCTATGCACAAATGAAATAAGTAATTTTCATGAGTAATACCACATTGTATGGATAATTATTTTTAATATATTCAGAGGAAGTTTATTTGGTTTGATTGGACTGGAAATGTTCAGTGAGGAAAGTTAACCTGATAAGATGTGAATGCAGTGAGTATTTTGTCATTGGCATATCCCTGGCTGAAACAAAACCAGATGTTTTCAGAAGAAAAATGTAAATAGCAATCCCCTTGGTGAGTCATCTGCAATAATAATAGCATTATTACTTGAGATTAAATATTTCCCCTCACTTGAGAACTTAAAGGTCTTCATAATGAGTAAATCTCATTATCTTCTTAGTGCAAATGAAGAAATGGGAGCACAACAGAGTGAGTGAATTTTTTGAAGATCACCTGATACTTTTCTGGTAGAAGTGTGAATCAAGCCCCTACGTGTATATACTCCAAACTTTGATGTAGATTTCAGCTCACCTGTCTTTAGGCAACTACAACCTCCATATCTGTGCATTTGCAGTTCCTTTTGTAGTTATTGGAGAGAAACGGGAAGGAAGTTTTAGTCTGTACTTTGTGTGATGTAGTTTGGTTGGTTGTCTCAGAATAGGATCGATCACTCCCTAAAGATGTGTTCTTTCCTGTGACTATAAAGAAAGCCTGGTGGGACTAACCTGGATGTATACATCTACATCTCTTGACATCTGCATTTATTTAGATGAATCCCATGCTTAATTGGTTGCATCTGCACATTAATTACTAACTATGCTGCCGGTAGGATGTTATGTTAACTATGTTACATCAAGCAGAAATGGCAGCTAATACACCTTCTGAACAACATTTCCCAAGTACCATAATTGTTTCCTGTACTTTCTTTTTCATCAAAGTACAATACATTGTGCTGAAGGAGGTCTTATGAAAAGAATCAGTGATTCTACGTTTTGCATAAAAATCTGCAAAAAATATTCATTAATTAATGTTGTTTAATTGAGTACATGTTATTTTAATAATACTATTTATTATTTACGTTATTCAGATTATTTATTGGGTAGCATTGTAGTAGGGCATGTGGAGATTTCCTTATAAAACTTCCAAAATGCTATCATGACCTGCACAAATATACCTTGAAATTAAATTCTCATGTCACAAAGTCCTAACTGCAGGTAAATAGAGGCAGAAAATTATGTGACTTGCACAAAACTATAGCAAAGTAATGAAGAAGAACTAGAGTCGGGCTTGATGCTGAATCTAGCGGCCATGTTTCAATCTGTTAACTGCTGTCACTATTATTCTAAAATACTGGTGGGTTTAAAAAATGCTCGTTCAGCTTAGGCAACATAAAACAAAACAAAAGACAGTCTGTTTACTGTGGTTGATCTTCTTATCATAAAGAACAGGTGTGCCTTTTTATTCATAGCCAGACAGTGCAAGTGTAGTCATCAGAGGCATTGCAGAGTCTTTTGTAACTCAAAGTGTTTGTTTTAAAGCAGGTATGTTTTCATTTCTATGCTGGGAAAAATCTGAGCAATGTTTTCCCCCTTGCAGTGTTATCTGGAGGACACATGATGGAGCCAGCAAGTTCACAAATATTAATTTCTTTCTTCAGAGGGTCTGCAGTGAAAACTGGATAACTCATGCTGGCTTCTCTGAAAAAGATACCTACACTGAAGAAAGTGACTGCATTCTTAAGATATTGAGCCAGAAGATCTTGCCTTGCAAGATCCCAGCCCTTCTCTGGTTCCTCCATTATTCTCACTTTGTGGAGATCCAGCTTCAAGGAAGATGGATTTGAGCCTGTGTCCTCAAAGTATAGGCTTATCTTATATTTTTAAGCTTTGAAATACCTTCTTCATGAGGTTATCATGGGGAGAATTTGAAGAAGATGTAATGACACCGGGTAAACTCAGGGTTGTCAAAGGAGGAACAAAAACTGGGATTGTTCGTCTATGAGTTTATAATAGTTAGAAAGTCCTGGAGAAGACAAGAAACTTTTCTCCCCTCCTTCTCTGGACCTTGGGCTTCTTCAGTTGCTTGCAGCAACCTGAATAGCAGATGCAGAAGCAAACGAGCTGGGGACTGAAACAGATCTTTAACCCTTGCCTCTACTCCTCTCGTGCTTATGGATAAGCTATTGACTTACACACTTAGTATAAGTGGTTAAGCACTGCTGCGTTTGCCTGGGTCAATTCTCACTTTTTCACAAACTCAAGTGTAACTTTACCTTTCAAGTTTACACTGCAGTGAAACCATAATAGCATTCTGTATTGGCCATGAAATAGCAAAGTTTGAAACAAAATTAACAAAAAAAAACAAAACAAAAAAACCAACTCTTGGTAATCTATAGAATAAAACTCGCACTCTCCCATTCTCAAGGACTGTCTGGATGTATTCAGAGTCAGTTTTGAATTTCCACACTAAAAAAATATATATGTATTTTTAAATTTATTTTATTTTTTTCTTTCCAGAATGCCTTTTCAGGTGCAAGATGCTTAAGAGAAACTGAACTGGTTCCTTTTATTTCTACTGCCCCATAAGCCAAATTTTGTCATAGGGACAAATTCTAGTGTAACCGGTAAGAGAAATTCATTCTAGTCCTGCTGTAATTACCTACAGTGGATGATCTAAACCACTCATAAATGGAAGATTCAAAGCCCTTTGGAATGAATTAGGAAGACAATGGTGCTCTCTCGTTTATATTCTTAAAGTTAAGAACATATACCTTTCTTTGTGTGTGTGTGTGTATGTAACAACTATTCTTGATAAGATGAATATACAAAGAGTGTTTCAAGCAAAGACAGCAAAAGGCACTGCATGTATAGATAGCACTGAGGTGTCTGCAGTGGGGGACATTCTTAGTTAAGAATCATGTGGAAAGTGCAAGTATCCTGAAGAACATAGAATAAATTATAAGATAATTTCTCCTGCAGCCCTAGTACTTCATTGTTCAGCCTAGAAAACCTCTAAGCATGATGTTAGTGCATGACTACTAACCTGGGCACTTTCTCTCCCAGTTGAACCACCACCAGGTTTCTTTCCCAAGAAAGTCAGGGCACAAACACAGGAAGGTTTGTGCTGGGACCCTCTTCCATCAGAACCTTGAAACTGCAAAGAGACAGTTTAGATGCATAGTGGTTCATTAACAGAATGTGGAGCTGGGGGATACTCCTCTGGCTAAAGAGAAATAAAGCAGAACACATCTGAGTCTCTTAATCGTGCTCCACATAGAGCTGGTACTGCACAGATTCTCTCTGAATTGAATAAGCACAGCACTGAACCTGAGTAAGTGGTCGCTATTTACAGGGTCTGAGCTAATACTGCTGTGAGCATGTCACTCTGCTGAGCTCTGTTGGAAGATCAACACTGTCAGAGCTAGCTGAGGGACCAGGAGAAAGATGTTGCTTTTGAATTATTCACCCGAGCTTTAATTGCTGGAGGTGAGGATGATATTGTGACTTGAGTCAATACAGGGAGATTGATTGCAGCTATTAAAGGTATCTTAAGATATGTACAGTTGTGTGATAACTGAGGTGAAAAGTTTGCAATAAAACGAACAATAGCAAGAAGTTAGAACAAAATGATCAGACCTAACAAATTTTGCCACTAAAGGGCATTTGTGAAGAAGAGTTTTCGAGAGAGCCACTGCTATATCATTAAATCCCTTTCCCCAAGAAAACTCCACAGCAGTGTGGTTATCAAAGCAGGACTTTACTATCAAGGTATATTTCTGAGATCAATGATGTGAACAGAGTAGTTCTCTTGATCATTTTTTTTTTTTTAATTGTTTCATCAGTTGAAAGTACAGCAAAATCAGAACAAAAAAAATAATTAAAAAAAAAATTGTTATGTTTAGCAACATGAGAACTCACCTGATAAATTAATAGATTCAGTTTTTGAGGGAAAGGAGTGATTGAGATGATAGTGCAGTGATACTGCAAAGGCAAAGGTTTAGCACTGCACTATTGAATAAGTATAATTAACAAGTTCTGTTATCTTCCTCGTTCTTACACTATGACAGACTGAGATTATGAGAGATTATACATTTCTATTGCATAGCAATGTTCAGAATTCAAATGTCTGTTTTTCCAAGATGAAATTCCCCCTGGTGAAATTCATCATCAGAGTCAGCAGGCAATGATGTGTTATCTGAAAAAAAAATAAAACCTATAATAAGGAAACTATGCCCTTCACAAGAAGAAGAGTATCAAAGCAGATCAAAATATAGCATGAGCATAATAGTACTTCTATTTGGGAAAAATAGAATTATGTCCTTTTATGCACATTCCTCAATTTAAACTCCCACTCATAGCGAGACTGAGTTGGCATTCTTGCCTGAATGTCAATCTTCAAACACAGAAGGATCGAATCCAATGATACTTGCTATCAGAAGATGCCAAAGACCAGATACTCACATTTATTTGTCCACTTATTTCTGATTAAAATGTATGTGAACCTTCCAAGTCAAAATCAAAAGCTTATACCATTAGAGAGCTCATATCATTAGAGAGCTGTGTATTCTGCAATGGTAGTAATTTTCTGCGATTTAAGAATTTAGTGACAGAGATTGGAGGACAGAGCAAAAATAATAGATAAACCATGGTTGATAAAGAAAGACAGGAGTGTCTGGGACGGTTTAGTAAAGAGAGGAAAAGACAGAACGATATGTGAAAGACAGCGGTGACATGGCAGACAATAACCTCTCCCTTGACTCATGTTTGTAGGACAAAGAGGGTTTTCCTACAGCAGTGGAGAGTTAGATTAGACACTGAGAAAAAGATATTCTCGTGGCTAAGAACAGAAGCAGGGTGCTGAGAAGTGAAGTTCACATTTATGAATGGATGCTTTTGAAAACAGACTGGACAAGCTTTTCTGAGAAATGACATTGGTACATCCGATCCCACCTTTGGGTAGGGGGTAAATCAAACAACCTTTGGATGTTGCTTTCTAGTCTTGCTGTCTATAATTGCAATGATTTATGAGGCATAGAGCAGGCCAGGTCCTACATTTGTGCCAATTTGCATAGCTGAGAAGCTGGCTTATTGTGTGCCTAATTCCTTACCGGCCATTAATTTGTAGTTAATTATCCTACTGTTCTAACATGTTAAAGTGATTTGCTATATAGCATGGTCTGCATATCCGTTCTGAACAGCATTAGTGGTGTGCTTGCAATCTCCTTCCTACTTATTTTCATTGCACTTCAATATGATGTAGAATTTGTCAGGCTGGGCTTTAGTCTTTGTGTGTATGTGTGTCTGCTATAAAGAAAGTGATTTACCTAAGGTCAGCAGTTATTCTGTTATACTGTTTAAGAGGGGAAGAATATAATTGCTGGTTTTAATTTCTTTACCTTAATTAACTTCTCTAACAAAAGATTATATTTAAAAGAATGGATTTTTTTTCAAGCCCTTAATAACCAGAATAACCCCTTTTGGTATGATGACAAAAATATCGTTGAAGTAGCTGAATTTTTAATGCCCAAAGTGTGCTTTTTTGACACACACTGTAGCTCTGTTGTTTTCCGTAATACTTTTGAATATGGGCACCATTCCATATTTTACAGTGTTGAGGAACCTTTGCCTGAACATTAGCATTAGAATTTGTTCTTTCAGGCTTCTACTACATTACTGTTCTGCAAGGATGTAAGCAGGATTACTACATAATTTGTAGTATCCTTAAAACCTATGTCTCAGCAGTTATAACACTGTCAATGAGTGATAAAATTCCAGCAGAGGCTGGTGTAAATGGAAGAACTGGGGCGATTCAGATTGGGCCCCAGAAGGAATGAAAGTTAATAGTTCGGTGCGAACTGAAGTGGGTTTGAAGGATCTCTTGTCCTTTTCTTTGACTGCAGATTTTATTCTAGTTTTGGTACACCAATCCAATGCTACAGAATTCTCTGTACAATACTAAAGTAGTACAATTATCCAGTCCAGTGTTTCAACTAATAAGGTTTTTGTCAGAGAGTTTTTAAGAGAATATTGAGGGCTTTCTTCATCTTAACTTTCGGTACTTAGAACTTACAGTCTATTCCAAATTAGGTGCCAGAGATTGATAACCCAGAGAAAGGAGTTAGATCTATGAACACTGATTACTGAGGCATCCTGGACACCTATCTTAGGTTTGGCTTGTAATTTAGAGCTACCTGCAGTTGCATGTGATCAATCCAGAAGTCAAGGCAGAAACGTAACACACTCATAGGACCAAGTCTCATCCCCAAATCCTACTAAATATCCTCACTATCTTCCCTGGGGCTTAAATATAAGAACATATTTCAGGACAAGGCATAGATGACATTATATCGCTTGAACTTGAAGATAGCAAGAAGTGGTTCACAAGCATCCCCAAATTAAAAAAAAAAATAAAAAAAAATATGTTGTAATAATGGCAGATTCTTCTTTACAATACTAATACAATTACAACTCTCCGCTGTTTTAAGGGCTAGGAGAGGATAATCCGTGTTCCTTTTCCAGGGAACCAACAAGAAATTCTGTATGCATATGATTTTAGATAATTTTAAGACATTCTCCTAACAACACCATTAGATGGAGCCAGCTGCAGCTTCTTGTGGGAGCAGATGGTAGGGTTCACATACTGGAAGAGAATGGAAGATGGATGTAAGATGGGGCAGTAACACTTGACTCAGAAGGGGAGTGGGAAGAGAAGTGATATATTAAATACTCTAAGCAGGCATTTCTCGTGGCACAATTTTTTTGTGTGATATGGGGTGGTAGCAGTGTAGCAAGCATGTGACAGAAGTAATACCCTGGAAAGGTATTTTCTCTTTGTCATTACAAAGAGAGTCAACATTCATCAGGGTGAGGCAGAACTGTGTCATGGGTAGGAATTGCTGAAAAGTGGAGGTAGAATGTGAGAACAAAATGCCTTTTCTCAGTACAGTTCTGAAATCCTCATCTTTTGGATACTTTGGAGTGCTCTGTGTGTTATGGTTATGAGTGTTCTCTGTGTGGGTGCAGGAGAAAGCAATTATCTTTCAGGGTCAAACAAGCCTTTCCTCTAGTCAACAAGATGAAGCATGCAGTCTTCCTTACGTTATCAATATCCATGCAGCATAATGCAAGTGTAGTGCAGGGAAAGATATACCAGAACTCTGAAATACGAGGGTGTTGTGCCCTTGTCCTATGTCTCTAAAACCGGCCTAAAATGCATAAAAGACTTGTAATGTGATTTTTCAAGGTCAGAATACAATCGAAGAATAATTTCAAACCTCCCCAGCAAATACTAGATCAGAATATCTAAGCAGTACTCTTGACTTTCCTGCTTGAGGGCTGTGTTGATGTTTAGGATGTCACAGATGACTTGTGTTGAAGTAGATCAAGCTGCAGATGGTTTTGTACACTCCACCACCATGGCCCTTCTGACATAACTGTTGCTTCACAGGTTCTGCTCATATCTGGTATAGATGTCTTCCAAAAACTTGATCGTTTCTGGACTGAGTTTAGATCTAGAAATAGGACTGCTGCAACCAGTCCCCTTTGTTTCAGAAGGTTGTGAAAGTGGCTTTTTATCTATGGATATTTGCAGCCTGCTGCAGCTGTGGGTCTGCAGTTGTCAAGATACAACAGGCCAAGATGTGATTTCCCACAACTATGCCACTTTTCCAGAATACAGATTAGTGTGCCTAGGACAAGGCACTTGGCTAGTGTTTGCATTTAAGAGATTAAGTGATCAGATTACTACATGGCTAACTGCACAGCACCATGTGGTTCATGTGAACTATCATTTTGCTTATTTCTCTTACTCCATCTCATATCTTTCCTCTGTGTTGCTAATATTGCTAGGGTAAGCCTGCTTGGTGCATAAACAACAGGGTGTACAACAGGGTGCAGTGGACCCCTTATACAATGAAGGCTGTTGCAAAGTATGGCATGATATAGGTGAGCCCAGATATACGTAATCTCCAGAAGGGCTTAAATGTCTGTTTTGCCTTAAAGAAGAATGTGTTTGACTCCTATTGCCTTCAAACAAATTAGACAGGTGCTTAAACACTTTGTGTAATGAAAACATTAAGCTCTTTCTTACCACATATAAAATGTGAGTTCAAAAGTGAATCTACTAAGATTACCCTTAGCTCAGTATTTAACGTCCTTCCTTGTCATGTCTTTTCACTGCACTGTTGGATTATTTACTTGAGCATCAGTGAAGACATTTTAATTATGTCTTTCCTGTGCTTAAGCACATTTTATTTTAACCATGAACACCTGTTTAGAGGTACTTTATGAAAAACAAAATTAATATTTACTCTAGTTTTGGCATGCTTTTATTTATATCATGCATGCTTTCATTATAAATTTAATATAATTTATTGGAAATATTGCTAAACTATTCCCTTGAAAAAATAAAGATCAGATAATAGTGTAAGGCTCATGCACATTTTTTTGGTAATTCTCATTTTTGCACATGCAGATCACTTAACATCCTCTCTACCAATACTTTCGTTTTCTATATTGTATGGATCACATCTTATTATAATACCTGTACTGGCCAAAAGAAGGATGTAATATTTCTTATCTAGATGCCCAGTTTTATTTGGAAAGGAAAAGATGTTGTTATTTACTTGAATTATCTGTGGAAAACTTATTGTTGTAGAAATACCAGCAATTAAAATGGTTAATATTCATATCCTGACATAAGATCATCAGACTAATTCTTTGCTTACATGTAAGAGAGATAATGTCATATTTTGCTGTCAATAAAACTAATGCAATATGAGTGAACCTGTGTTGTTATTAAATATTATTAATTTTTATTCATTTTTGGTTGATGATAAAATAAAGATTGATTTTATTGAAATTATTTGCCTTTTCCACTGGATAAAGTATTGGTTGTACCATATTTGCTTAAATATAAAACAGAGAAAAGAGTTATTATTAGCATAATCTTTATTTAAACTTGATATTTTTAATTACTGTAACCGCCTTTGTCTTTAGGATGTGCAATATAAGCTGCAATTCATGACACTGAGACATCCCAATTTCTTAGGCATCTCTGAAAATGTTGTAAATAAATAATAATAATGAAAGCTTCATCAACACCACGTAATAAATTTCATCGTGAGAAAAAAGGAAAACCATTTGAGCTGTTGCATTTTAAACACCAGAACAGCTAACCTTGAAAAGTATGGTAAGACAACTAGACCATTCCTTGGTAAATAAGCCACTAATTATACTTCAGCTTTTTAAAGGCAGCTATACTCAACTGTCCTTGGACTGGAAAAATGATGAAGTCTACTTCAAGCTTGGATGGAACACATTCACAACCTAGGCACTGGTGACTGAGGCCTGAAGCGACCTCTGATGTAATGTCCACTGGCATAGATAACTCACCACATGCATGATTTTCAGCGTTTGTACATATAGGATGATTCAGTCCTCCTCTGTGATGTGATTGGGCTCCAGTGTCGACAGATGGGCAACACCACCGAGTATTTTGTGCCATGTTGATAGTATCACAAGTGATACTATCACTACTATCACTATCACTACCTCCATCAGTTCTTTTTCTTCTTTCCATTCCTAACAAAGAACCAAAACTAGCATATGGTTATGTAACTGGATAAGATGTTATTCATTCAAAAACCATAAGCATGATTTTAGAGAAGTCAATGCAAAAGTCCTGCATCCTTTTCTGTTTGTGACCAAAAGTGGTTGTTCACAGAATCACAGAATGGTTGAGGCTGGGAGGTCCTATGGTCCAATCCCCCTGCTCAAGTATGGCCAGCTAGAGGTGGTTGGTTGGGAATATGACCAGACAGCTTCTGAATGTCTTCTGGGAGGGCCATAACCTCTCTGGTCAACCTGTGCCAATGCTTAGTCACCCTCACAATAAAAAAAAGTGTATCCTGGTGTTCAGATGGAATCTCCTTTGTTTCAGTGTGTGCCCATTACCTCTGATCCTGTCACTGGGCACCACTGAAAAGAGCCTGGCTCCATCTTCTTTGCACCCTCCTTTCAGGTATTTATATATATATATATATTGATAGCATTCCCCTGAGTCTCGTCTACTCCAGGCTGAACAGTTCTATCTTTTTCAGCCTTTCCTTGTATGTGAAGTGCTTCAGTTCCTTCATAATCTTAATGGCCCTTTGCTAGACTCTCTCCAGTAGCTCTGTATCTCTCTTGTACTGGGGAGCCCAGAAGTGGAACCAACACTCCAGCACCACTCGAATCAGTGCCACACCAGCACTGAATAGAGGAGAAGGATCATCTCCCTTGACCTGCTGGCAATACTTTGTCTGATGCAACCCAGGATCCTATTATCTCTTTTTGCAGCAAGGACACTTTGCTGGTTCATGGTCAGCTTGGTGTCTACTAGGATCCCCAGGTTCTTTTCTGCCAAACTGCTTTCCAGCGGGGTGATTCCCTGCATATACTGGTCCCTGAGACTTTGTACTTCTCCTTGTTGAAACGCATGAAGCTCCTGTTTGCCCATTTCTTCAGCCTGTAAGGTCCCTCTGGATGGCAGCATGACCATCTGGCGCATCAACTGCTTCTCCCAGTTCTGTATCATCATCAGACTTGCTGAGAGTATACTTTAGCCCATCATCCAGACCACGAATAAAGATACTGGATGGTACTGAGTGCAATATTGACACCTGTGGTGTGCAGCTTGTAATTAGCCTCCAACTAGATATGAAGCTGACTGGCCTGTAGTTCCCTGGGACCTCCTTCTTGTCCTTCTTGAAGACAGGAGTGACATTTGCTTTCCTCCTGTCCTCAGGCACCTCTCCCAATAGCCACAATCGATCAAAGGTTATCAAGAGTGGCTTCACATTAACTTCAGCCAGCTGCCTCAACACTCCTTAGTGCATTCTATCAGGGTCTCTTAAAAGAAATTATATTATCTACATATTTATCTGTCTATCATCTCCTTTTAGTAGTAAAAGCAAATGTAAAATTAACAATCCTGTTTCACTTTTTTCTTTTTTTTTTTTTTTTTTTGTTTTTTTAGATGCCTAGGTTATTCTCTCTATCCCAAAACCATAAAAGTTTCCTGGCACTATACTGTGTATTCACACACACCAAAGTTCACCAGGAACTGAGAAACAAAGTGAGGGCAGTGTAAACTATTAATTTCTGTTGCTTTATCAACGTTAGGAGTTACCATAAATTTCAAGTGGAACTTAAAAAAAAAAAAAAAAGGCATATAAAAGCAGCCTGCTTTGGTTTTCACACTTTAAAATGTCCTCTTTCCCCACCCCTCACATCTACTAGGAGTTTAGTATTTCATCTTAATGTCCTCATTGCTTACCACAAGTATGGATAATGCAGTTGATCTTACTAGGAGATTTCATCAATGCTGTGATTAAACACCCTGTTTTAGGGATTTAGTATATTTTTAATTATTACTGGACAAAAATCTTTCATGGTAAAACCCACCTTCCTACTGGGTCCGAATTCTGCCTCTTTTAGCGTTTTTTGTATATGAGTAAAATGTACAGGTACAGAAATATAGTTATTTTCCACTTTAGATTCACTAAACCATTATAAGAAAGTCTGAGTTCAACCACAATCTCTTAATGTTATCCAGTGATTTATAGCTTTTATATTGCTGTGGCTCAACATGCTGTTCTTATTACCCAATACAGTAACCAGTGTAGTCTGGCAACCACAAACACTGAAAGATCAGAGAGAAAAACATCAATTATTAGAAAGACAGAATCTTCAGCTCTAATAGGTGACTCCCTAGTGTAATATCAGGAGAACAAAGCAACTGTGTGATGAACTCAGATCCATGTCTTCAAACAGTGAGATGGATGAATATTGGTTGTGAACTCATCAGCTCTCTCTGCTGCAGAGATTTGAGTCCAATAGAGATAGAACTACCGGAAACATACTCTCTATGCTAATCAATACAGTAGTCATATCTTCTGAAGGACTTACCAGTCACTCGCAAATGCAGGCCCAAATTGTCTGAGACACCCAGGATTTAGCTTACAGCTCTAGACAGAATCACAGAATGGCTGAGGTTGGAAGAGATCTCTGTAGGTCATCTTGTCCAATCCCCCAGCTCTAACAGGATGATCCTGTGAATCCATACCTTGAATTGGTTGTAAGCATTGCACACTTGAATGAGTGGGCACTTCAATATACAGTCAATGACTTCACAATGGCTCAGCCATGAAAACAATGCTTATAGAAGGAGGCACAGGACAATAACTCATTTGAGTCACCTTACCAGCTAAGACAGAATCTCATAGATACCAGGATATTTGACAAACAAAATTAAGAACTAAATGCATATGCTTACTTTCCACTGTTTTGTCTTGATTATATATGTTTGTCCTCTGTCACCTAAATTGCTATAGTATCCATAATATTGTTATATTAATTATAATACATTAATTGAGCTAAGATTAATCATGTGGTACTGATTTATGTGTTATTAATAATGTACTGTCCCTGGAGAGCAATATTGTTTGTCTTTTGCTTCTTTCTGTCTTTGAACTTCACTTCTGATTGTCATTCATGGGCCTAATTTAGACTGTAATTTCCCTGTAGAAAGCCTTTTTATTTACCTGGAAAGTGTTGCAGCAATGATACTACACATGGGGTAAATAACAGTGCAACACTAAGATGATACAACTCCTTTCATAACAAGACAACGTTGCTTTATTTATGCTACATGGTTGTGCTCCTTCTAGTATGATTTTTCTTTTCCCTTTTTTCACACAGAATCCAATGCAAATTGTGGATGACCAGCTGTACCAGAATCTTTGTGAAGCAAAGCCATAGGAACATCTCAGAGTTAACCTACAGGCTAGATTTCAGATTTGAAAGCGTGGCTAGATCCAACCTTAGCATTTTCCTTTGTGTAGATTCTCAAGAATACCAGAAATTGATTCACTGCTTATTATGAAAGCTTAGTGATGCAGTAACATTCTGCTCATTTCAGGGAATAATTTTTTTGTTTTCTTTCTTTTAAACTAGACTTTTAAAAATTAAATTTGAAAATACAAGACCTTGGTCTTTCATTCCATTGAAAAGAAACTTCTTTAGAAAGAGACCATTCTTAAGCTACTTTTTCTCTTGTAGCATTAACTACTGTTGGATTTTTAAGTATTTACCAAACTAATCCAGTGATCAAAAAACAATGAAAAAGATGCAAGCAAGGATGATCTTCACTGTTGTGTGTTTGTTCCATATAGCAGTAAGTTCCTCAGGGAAGGAACTGGTTCTGTTACATAGAGTTTAGGCCAATACAAGGTGTTGTGGCAAAAATTAATAAAATGCTAGCACTTCATAATTTCTCTGTTTTTGATATCACATGGTATTTACCTTGTATTTCAGTGTATGTCCCATACTGTGCTACATTATAAGTTAGGCATCAGACAGAAAAACCAAACAAACCTGTATTTCCGTATAATTTTAAAGATTGTCACTCCTGTTGCTGGGAAATTTCAGTCTATCCACTCTCCTCTGGATCAGATGTGTGTTTTGCCTATACTGACCTACAGATATACCGACTGCACAACTGTCAGTCAGAGCAGCCGTGAAGAACAATATCCACCATATCATCTTCGTTGAGGAAGACCATTCATTTATGGGAGGATGTCAGGCTCCACACTCTCAGTAGGAGAATGTGCAATGGTGGCACTCTGTACCTCTGAAAATAGGTGAACCTGTTGAGTATTGATAAGGATCATGGCTGAAAACACTGTGGTGAAACTAGTTCAGCCAGGAGAAGACACATTCAGAGCAGGGGAACTGTGATCTACACATCAACCACGAACTAACAAGCCACAGATCAGGCCAGCTGACTGACCGGAGATGGAGGATGTGCTGGAGGGCACATAGCCCCATTTTCTGATATGCCCAGCTTGGCAAACAAAGGGGAAAAGGATAATACTATCTTTAAGCTCTGCTGTTGATTCCTGGTTAAATTTCATATTATGCCGATATATCGATTGTAGTAGGACTTTTGCTGTTAACGTGTTGATAAGTTCTGTTATACTTTTGCCAAGTCACCATTCTCTGTAACCAATATTCCAACAAGTACTTCTAGTAAAACTCACAATTGAATTGGACCTCGGAGGTGATTGTCTGTCATTAACTTCACATTACCATGCAGAATGAACCCAGAGTTAACTCACACCTGGTCTCATCTGTTGAGTCAGGGTGTGTGTCACATCTAGAGTTAACTCATCCCTCATCCCATCTGTTGGGACGGGACAGTTATTTATTTTTTACAGAACCACCGTGACAGCAGTTCTCTGCTTCATCAGTGTGCTTTGAAACAGGCACTTGAAGGAGGGTGGGAGAACCTGATAGCTTCTCTAATTAGTACAGAAGCATGGAAATGCAATTAAAGGCTGGATGGTGACTGGTTATTGGGCAAAGGGGTTGGGTGGTCCATACAATTGGCAGGTTGGATGCCATGCTAAGTGGTGCTGGTGATGAAACCATTGCACTACAACCATGGAGCCTTTGGGGTAAAGTCACACCTGTGCACAATGTGCTTGTGACAGTGCAGCACGTGCCCTTGCTGTTATTACAATGGTTAACACGTAACTTGGCTATGCTGCATAAAAAACATGCTGTGCTGTTGTCACAAAGGAAATATTTACGGTATTTAGAAATGTGTCTCCTGGAAACGTTTAATGTGTTTTTGACTCTTTTTCTTAAAAAACAAAACCAAAAACAAACAAAAAAAGGAATCCAAACCACCCAACCAGCCAAAACAAACAACTGCCTCTCTATGTTTCTTGGTTAAATTTAGTTCACAGATTTCTGGCTCTCAAGGGCAATCGCTAACAGCTGGGCAACTAGGCAGACTGAAAAAAAAAAAAAAAAGAAATAGAAGAACAAAAAATGATGAGAGTAATGTTGCTTGTAGATAGTTTTCTTCAATAATTTATTATTTTCTGTAATTTCTGCAGATGTGTTGGCTATTTGACCAGTGTGGCGTGTCTGTTGCCATAATAAACTAATTGAGCATTTGGATGGCAATGGCCCACGGCTGTGTATACTATGGCAAGTTTCACCACCTGGTCTGCCTGCAGTTTTCACAATGCTCACATGGGAATTTTGAGACTGCTCAAACTCCTTTCATCTGTGACCCTCTTTATAGATTTTCGGCATGTGTGATAGTTGCCTCAGGGGAGACAGTTCACTTCAGAAACTTGTCCTGTAGGTAAAAGCAATAGGCCATCCATTACCCTCTTACTTCCACTCTCAGGTTAATGACTACATTAAATATTAAAAGGAATTCCATCTCCAGAGTGCCTGTATAAGTGATTTTACATTATCTCATTCAGCCCTTATCTGATTTCTTATAAAGTGTGTTGCTTCTTTCTAGCATAACTCAGTGAAAACCATGATTGATTTGACAACCATTAACACAATGTTTAATATTAACCTTCCTCATCAGTGAGTGAAGAAGATGGTGACAATGGAAAGAAGAAAACAGGGACATGATGTGATGTTGATTTCCCTTATTTAAAATGTTACTTCATATACAGATTCTGCAAGTTATTACCTCATAGACATGGGCTGCAGGCTTGCTGGAGGGATGACTAAGAAATAAATGGAACCCATGACGTTCCTCTAAATCACCAATGCATTTATTTGTTATTGCATGTTTTGCTATGTACTACACATCACATTTGAACTGAAACAATTCTGGGCTGTGATGTCCACAGAATGCCCTCTATTGCATTTGTCAAGATGAAATATAAAATGAGATTGTAGCAATGACAAACAAGTCCTTAAAAAATGGGGTTATCTTGAAAATACACTGTAGAGCTTAATAAAGAATTATACTAAGAAAGATATAAAATTATGTGATGAGGAAGAAGCAGTTAAGCAGTGCTAGAAAATGTATAGCTTTATTCAGTACAGAAATGTTTGAGATGGTGCAAGGCACACAGATGAAGGAAAAATAATCCTGAGGATTTGTGTTATAACCCTCACATCCAGTAAACAGAAGCCCAGTTGAAGAGAGCAAGACAGACATGCAAAGGGAGGCAGAAAGAAAATTGCAATGTCATAAATACACATAGCAGTATTTATACCTTTATGAACATGGTTTTGAGGGAGCATTAAAGTCCTTGGTTTAGGACTGGCTAAGTGATCTCTTCTTTCTTATTTAAAAACCTGAAGAAATAAAAGAAAGAGACATGTTTCTAGCATAAAAAGACAAGAAAAACCTGAAAAGAAGAAAATATAGACCTTGATTTGGAGATTTGTCTAGTCTGCTCTGTATGGTATTCTGATTTCCTAAGGCAGTATATTAGTTTGGACTATGCTCTTACTCCTCATTTCTGCTGGTGAGCGGTCTTCAAGTTGAAGACATTTTTAGTACAGTGCAGACAGACCATATCAATTACACTCAGAGATCTTCTAAAGTCTCCTGCTTTGTTCAGTTGGCACATCCTTGTACCTTGCCATTACTACAACTTTGTCTCTGCCTGTATAACAGGAAAAGTGATGTGGGATGTTTATTCTAACCAGGGTTTCCTTATTCAAGTGCTGATAGAAGTGCTGCTAACCTAGGGTTTGACCAAATACCAGGAAAAGGTGCAGTATAATATAACCCAACCCTGAGAAACAGCCTTACAAACTCCCACCACTGAAACAGCATGCATTTTGATCTAGGTGGGAATTAGTACATAACTAGTGGTACTATAGAGGTATTATCACATGTGGGGATCCTGGATTGGCTATAACAAGATTTTTATTTTATATCCAACCCATGAAGAAGTCTTCTCAGATTCAGCTTTAAAAGACATCCTCTAAATCCTTCTAAAGGATTAATTGAAAATAACAACAACAACAAAAAACAAAACCAAAACCAAAACAAACAAACAAAACCCACAAGTCTACTATCAGTAGTCGTAAGGATGAAACTGGAAGACCGCCACTGTCACTAGGAATATTTTACAGGAGTAGCCAATCTGAAAGTGAGGACTTCAGTGGCATTATTTTTTGATTTATTATAATGTTAGGAAAAGGTGAATCAAGAAGGCTCTATTAGAAGTACACTAAAGCTAAGAGTTGGGGCAAAAGTTTTGCTTATCAGAAACCAGTCACAAACATGTAACCAGCCGTGTAGTTGTTAAATGTTTGAGAGTTTTTCATCTCAGTCCAGGCAGAAACCAGAGTTCAGTTCTTTCTATGAGCAGAAGTTAATGCATCTTTTTTCTGCCTTCATTTTCTGTTCTGTTTTAAACAGGTGCAGTGAGCACAGATCCAGCTTACACTGTTGTAATACTGATGAATGACTGGAATCTGAAAAAGATCCTGACCTAAGATGTCAAAACCCAAAAAACAAACAACTTTGGTCAGATAGCTGTGAGGGATGCAGCAGGGAACAAGCATCTTTTTCTTTTCTTTTCTTTTCTTTTCTTTTCTTTTCTTTTCTTTTCTTTTCTTTTCTTTTCTTTTCTTTTCTTTTCTTTTCTTTTCTTTTCTTTTCTTTCTTTTCTTTTCTTTTCTTTTCTCTTCTTTTCTCTTTTCTTTTCTTTCTTTTCTTTTCTTTCTTCTTTTCTTTTCTTTTCTTTTCTTTTCTTTTCTTTTCTTTTCTTTTCTTTCTTTTCTTTTCTTTTCTTTTCTTTTCTTTTCTTTCTCTTTCTTCTTCTTCTTCTTTCTCTCTCTTTCTCTTCTTTTCTCTCTTTTCTCTTCTTTTCTCTTCTTTTCTTTTCTTTCTTCTTTTCTTTTCTTTTCTTTTTTCTTTTCTTTTCTTTTCA